>NC_133122.1:56127481-56368839 GCF_033568475.1 Henckelia pumila | reverse complement strand
TAGTTGACTAATCTGCAGCCGTCACCTCTTCTTCATTCATTCATGAACCTTCACACGTGCGAGTCCGCTTCTTCGATTTTGGGTTTTGTTTGGGAAAAAGTCCCATCCGCGAAACTTTCATTCAATCATTTCCCTAATGTTTTATTTATTTCATTTGTAATCATTTTCATGTAGTTAAAGAAACCCTTGATTTGATTTCCAAGACCCCCAATTCCCGATTGGCTTTCCCGGAAGATATTAGAGATCGTTTTTTCTTATGGATGCTATGGAGTACATTGGCGTGGATATCAGGTCCGATTGATTGATTGATTGATTGATTGATTGATTTCATTCGAAGATTGTTCTGTCTGTTTAATTCCGTATCTTTTTTCTCTATTGATTTTTTCAAGTGGATTTAGTATGAGCTTATAAAACTAATGATCTGGGTTTGCATCAATTCTATGAGGTGTTAACATTACTGGTGTAAGGAGATGATTCAGTTCATTGATTGCTTTGACTGATTAATTTATCATTTTTACTGATTTCTGGAGATTTTTTTCTGTTCGTTTTTTTTTTTTTCTTGAAAAATTCATGATCAAATTTGTTAATCTAATATGTATCGAATTGTAGGTTATTTATATCTGTTATCCTCTTTTTTTCATTTTTTTTGATGGCTTGATTTGTTTATTAGTTGAATTAATATTCGAAGGGTGGTTTGTGCTGAAGTGTTATATGAACTTATGTTATCGACCGTTCTTATTGAATTTTCTTTGGATACCTTGTTGAAATAGCTCGGATTATCGACGGTGATGACATACCAGCCAGCTGGTTACATGGAGGCGAAGAAAGACCTGTCTGTGATGAAGAGATTGAGAAAGAAGAATTGGAGAAGCGGATGTGGAAGGACAGAGTCAGGCTCAAAATGGATTAAGGAAAGGCAGAAAACTTGCGTTACAGCAAGCTGCAGAGAAGGAGCAGAGAAAGGAAGGCTAAGTCCTCCTAGGATCAGGATCGCAAAGAAAGAAGATGGCTCGTGATCAAGATGGCATTTTGAAAATACTTGTTGAAGCTCACTGAAGTCTGCAATTGCTCGTGGTTTTGTGTATGGCATTATTCCGGTTAAGGGCAAACCAGTTAGTGGTTTGCGTCAGAAAGATGTTCGAGCTTGGTGGAAAGAAAAGTTGAAGTTAGACATGAACGGCCACGCGGCCATTGCCTAAGTATGAGGCCGGACGGCCTTTCCAGAGAAGATGGAGGTGGTGGCCAAAACGGTTTAATTCACCAAGAGTCCTTCCAAGATTTGCAAGATGCCACACTTTGGATCTCTTTTATCTTCCTTGATGGCAACATTGCAATCCGCCGCCAGCGTAAATACCCACTCGATAAAGGGTGTGTCCCTCCCTTCCTTGGTGGCCAAAAGGGGAATGAGGAAAATGGTGGATTAGATTGGGATTACCCAAGGGTCAGACTTAATCTGTATAAGAAGCCTCATGATCTGAAAAAAGGTATGGAAAGTTGGGGTGCTAACTGCGGATGTTATATAAGCATATGTCACCCTATTATTCAAAAATAAGAAGGCTAGTTAGGCAGTCCAAGTGTTTACAGGATAAGAATGAACTGCTAAAGAGAGCTCGAATATGGCTAGGTGTTTTGAGACAGGGAGGAGTCTTTATCCAGCAGCCCAAGTAGTGATAATGGATCATCCAGCATAAGTGAGGCACCTTCCAAAAACCGTTGGAAGTAAGTAAGAGGAGAAACTCTTTCTCGTTGACAGAGCGAACAGTGATTACGATGTTCGATGGTGTTATGATGGCATGGGATCTGTCCTCATCTGAAAGATGATAGGAGAGATGAATCTACAGATAGAGCACCTATTCGAGCCCTCCTGTTCATGTTCACACCTCAACCTCGGCAGTTAAACAGCATGCAGGGGAAACGATCCCGGGAGAGCGGAAATTACCCAAAATCCAGCCCTGTTAACCAACTGGGAGTACCATCTGTTAACGAAACATCCACGGAAAAGAAAAAAGAAAGAATCAGGCCTTGCTGACCCAACCGACAGTGCCATCTCCCAATCAGCATCAAACATGAGGATTCTTGATGGCATGGTGATGAACAGAAACCATAATGAATCATTATCTGGATTATTGATCAGTGAAAGGCAGCCAGACAGAACTGATGGAATAATGACCACAAGGCCTCATGAGGAAAATTCCTGCTTAGAAGCCATCCGATATTATACTTATTTTTATACTTCATTTTCTTCTTCGAAACGGTGTCCCCATAAGGAGTGTGCCATCGGATAATGAACCCCTTACCTTTATACCAATGCTCAGGAGTGCTGAAACCTAGTAACTCATGCAGCTCATATCTTTCCGGCATCTCAAAATTCTCCAGTTACATAAGCAGGCCTCTCAACTTGCTGAGTTACGCGAAAGGAAAAGAACACAAATAGTCTGTGTCGAATTCCGGAATCCCAAGATGCAGGAATTGAATCATGGTCTCCGCAAAATTCTATTTGGCATTCCAGGACCGCAAGATTCAACTCTCCCTCAAGAGTTTCAAAATTCTCAGCTGCATAAATGAATTCATCTGGGTTACTTGCATCATCCATCCAATAACAGTTGGGAATCAAGCCATCGAGGCCAGCTGTCTGAACCCAGCATTCAGTGGACGTGCGATACAGAGCAGAGGAATGCCGGCGTTTCCCATTTACCAGTTATTGGCCTAGGAGAAACGGGAATGAAATTTCCAGAGAAGGATTCCCACGATTGATGCAAGATGCATTTCCAATCGGTAGAAAATGTGGGAACACACAGTTTTACTTCTCCTCAATAACTTGTCAACTGAGTTAGCAGCGTACAGAACCATCTTAGTCTTCCCTTGTGGATGGCGGACAAGTTCGTTAGATACTGGTCGATTTCGACTTTGTTGTTGATGATTTAATTTCATCAGATGACAGTAAACTTTGCTGAATTGATGAAGTTACTTTGCTTCCATAAAATGGCAACATGTTTCACACGTGAGTCATCTAATCTAATAGAATGAAATTTTTTTGATATAGTTCTCTCATGTATGTACCTGACTACTGTGTATGTATGATCATATAAATCTGTCATTGTGGTTTTTTTAGGTGCAGGAAAGAGTTGCCTAAAAGTGAGGCATACTTCTTTCTCCCTCTGCCGGTGCGTTCTCGGTTCACTATTTTGTGGAATTTTCCTTGACAGTTAGTTATGAAATAATTGTTGTTCCTTCTTCACTTGGCCATTCAGCCTGGTTAGAATTAGCATTTTTTAATCAATTCTTTGGGTTGTAGTTGGCCATAATACCATGTTGGAGACTACTGATTGGTTACTTGTAAATTGAGTGTTAACTTTCCTCTATTGTCAAAAGCCAAAAGGGGTGGTGTTTCGTGATTGTATAGACACAAAATCGAGTGAAAAAGCTGCCTGCCTGCAGCATGCGCTTATAACTTTTCAATCATTTCTTGGCAATGGGTAAGAAAATTTGTCCACCCCTTTTTCACTTCAAGCCAAGTCACAATAAAACGTAAATCACTTGCTCAGTTAGAACTTACTCACATGACCATATCAACTCTTACATAAATATAAGCTATCAACTCTTATAATAAAATATTTATAAGCAAATAGAATTCAGTATGTTACAAATGTTAATTTGTATTATGTTTATTGTTATATAAGCACTCTAAAATTGTATTCCCTCAAGTTCTCAATTATATATATTGTTCTTTTTTTTGGATTTTCACACAGATTTAAAAAAATTATATTGGGAAAAGCAAAATTTTATATAAACTTCCTATTTTAATCTCTATTCAATGTATTAAAAAATGATTGCACAATTTTCAAGGTGTAGTTAATCGGGGTATATTAGTAAAGAAGTATAAAAAATATTACTAAATATAATATATGATTATATATTTTGGGAAAAACAAAAAAGGAGAATATGAACAATATAATTGGGACGGAGAGAGTTATGTAGTATAATTTTTTTGTGAATATTTCACATCTGGAAAATCGTTTGTGTAACATGATGAAAAATGATTAAATATTATAATTATAAATTTATTATATACAAAAAATTAAATATTTTTCGAAGGATTAAATTTTATAAAAAAATTAATTTGACATAATTAATTAATTTCGTTAATTGAAATATTAAGTGATGTATCGGTTTTTACATATGGTAAAATGTATTTTTTCTTAATTATTAACAAATATATTAAAATTTACCCAACTCAATTACAGATTGTTTTTTACAAGCAAGAAATTCACGTGCATAGAGTTTAAATATTGTTTTAACAATTAAGTAATCACACAGTTTGTAAATAAAAAAATATTTTTTTTATAGACTTGGCTTTTTATATTTAAATTTGGAAGAAATGGATTTTTTGACATAAAATAAGTTATATATATTTACTAGTTAAAAATTATTATATTATATATATTCAATATAGAAATGCATATTTTAATACATTAACAAAAATTTCTCGTTGTAAAACCGCAAATTAAAAGGACAAATATTAATTTCATATTTTGAAATCCATTCTGTTTAATACATAATTGTACTATGAACTAAAAATAATATTTATATTGTTCTAAAATTATGTAGTAATATATTTTTAATTATAAAATGGATAATTTCAAGAAACACTATAAGTTTTTTTATTTTATAAATATATAATTATAAAAATATAACCAAAAAATTATTAACATGTTGTGTATCATGGTGCCCTAAAAAAAAACATTTGTTATCATGGTAAATAATTTTTAATTATCTTTTGCATTATTTAGGAAAAATAAAAAAACCCCTCTCCGATTCTGTGGACTCAGCGAAATTTCAATTCACCGAGTTTACTAAGGTCAGTGGAAAACTTCCTGTTTTCTATCTTTTATAGCATTGAACACAAGCTGATTTGAGGTTGAATAAGGTTGTACAAATCTTTACCGAAAAATTCTGAAAGATGTTCTTTTTATTTTTGGTTTGTTTGTTTAAAAAAAAAAGATGTGTACTGAAATCGGTAATATTTACTCAAAAATCCTAAGATCTTCCGTAAAATTTGCTGCAATTTCGTAACAAGTATGCTGCTGAGGTTACGTGCCATTAATATGGCGATCGATGTTAAAGAATCGCGGAAAGAATAAAAAAGAAGAGAGAAGGCAGAAGCAGAAGCAGAAGAGATCGTAAAAAAAAAGGTATCAATCCGCATTTCAATCAGAAAACTTTAATCAACAGGTTCAAAGCAAGCAACTATTCAGCAATTTCGATTTACTTACTTCAGTTTAATTGTTTTAATTTCAAATCCATTCAGCCCTGCTTCTATTTCAGTTCCTAGTTTGTGTAAATGTTTAAATCAGTTCATGGATGGCATATTCAATTTACTATTTTGCAAGGAGATTATTAAACTACTACTCAAATGATCAGGCACTATTTTGTTTGTTTTAGGATTTAGATTTCACATTTCACATCATTTTGGCATGTGTTTGTGTCTTGGATGCTTGATGCAATTATTATGTGCAAACAGACTCTTAAACTGTGTTGGAGTAGAATTAGCTTTGTTGTAGCAGCATGAAGTAGTTTCTGGTAGAATAAACTCTACGCTTCGTCTCTTCAACACTCCTTCTGATATCGAACTACTCGATACTCAAACGGAAATCATCATTGCGTCTCTCTTTGTACAACGTTTTTTCATTCCACCTGTTTTAGGAACAAAAGAATATGTTATTACCTTAACAAAAGCATGTAGAATTAAGTAGAACTTTTGATTGGGGTCTATCTTGCCCGCAGGAAATGGGGTTGTGGACGCTGTTGAGAGGGCTGCCTGCTTCTTGCAAATGCACTGGCCATATTAAATGAAGGAACCGAATTCCTTGCCCCCAGAGGATGGAGCTTCCAAGAGTATTCAGGGGGTTAAGAGAAACTCCATTTAAGGGGCAGATTCTGGGTCTCATATATGCAGACCCAAATACTTGAGAGTTCCCCTAATACTTTCCTCAATTCTGCTTCGCCATTCGTCGTTTAAAACTGGTTATCCGGCTGCATTTCCTCATGCAGCAAGGTTCACATCGTTTCTTGTCCTTTCATTTTCCTTGGTCTTCTTTGGTTCAGAACTTCTACATGGACATTAAGGATTATGACATAAACATCAATAATGCTTAATATATAGTTTCAAGGTTGGGTTTTAGGTTGAGTTTATGAGATGAGAGGATGATTGATATTCTGAGATGAAATAATGGAATTTGGGTTGTCAAAGGGAATGAACAGTTATGTTTTCTGTTTCATCAGAAACTAGGAAATAGAAACAAGTTCTCTTCTTCGGATTCTCTTAAAATTTTTGCCATTTATTTCAGTTTTTTGGTTTTTGTTCAATCGTTAAAGAGTGGGATGAAACCAGCTATCATTACTTCCAGCCATTCAAGTGAAATGAGTGTGGATTGAAGCCATAGCCTCACATAAATATAACGAAATGCCAAAATAGCATTTTTTCATCTCATTCGGAATCAATTACAGAATCATCTATTACATAAAAACAAGAGTTTTTTTTCCAAGAAAGGTAAACAAGACTGAGGTTATTGGTTGCTACTACCTCTTGTTTACGAATATAATATGACGAGAACATGTTAATATAATATAGTGCATGCCATCCAATATGACTAAGTTCTTTGAAATGATTATATAAAATTTAACTAAACAATCAGTAAAATTCATGCGGAACAATAAAGGAAAGCCTAAAATAAAGATTACAAGTTAGATTTTTCTCAGCGAGCATTAGCTATACTAAGCCAATTAGGAGAACTGAGTTAACTTCAATTCAGGCGAAAGATTTGTATCTGCAAAGAACTTTACACCTCAGTACCCTATCATGCACATAAAAACCAGGCATAACCATGATTTTAACCCGACTTGGACCCTGTGATCTTTGCCTGTCCGCAAAGATATCCTCCATGTAATGAGGTTCAAACGGCATATTTTCGTAGACCCTGAGAATACCCAATGGAGGATTGAATGAAAACGCGAGCAAATGGAGCAACCAAACACACTTAGCAGCAACGAAAAAAGCTTGTAGAAGCTGCTCGGGCCACGGTGTAGTCCACCCTAGAGTTGCAATTATGCCACTCATTTTATCGTCGCAGAACTTGCTAAATTCTTCGCTGTAATACTTCGTTCCTTTTCTCAATACTCATTCCAACTTAGATTTCGTAGTGCAACAAAAGATTGGAACTGAGCTTCGCGATCTTGATGAGGGTCCAAGATCTTAGGCACACCGTTTTTTTGGAAAATGCAGTTTTCAAAATCTTGGTAGAGTGATTGATTTATCATAGCCTCGATATGGTATAACACGGTTTTAGAGTACTTGGATTTGAGTGAGAGTTTGTGTTGTTGAAGGTGAATGTTCATGCTGTCAATCAACGAGTGATCTGTTTCTTCGATTTGTGCAACTAGAATCTTGCAGAATTGCTTCATTGACAATCTTGTTTCTGATACAATCTGTAAGAATCCCTCTACCATCACCTCTTCACTAACTGGCATGAAATTTTCTGCATTTTCATAACCAGGTGTCCCTCTTTTCGGAAGATTTGTGAGCGTCTCTTGCCTCAAGGCCTTCATCAGTTCTTCACAGTATGTCTCCAAATACTCCATTTTCTGGCTTAAATCCACGAGAGATTCTTCATTTCTGCAGCTTCAAATAAGGCTGAATCTCGGGTTTCTTTAGCTTCCTCCAGTTCTTTCTTCAACATCTCAATAGAAATAATCTCCGAGTCTTTACCACTCTCAGAAACTTCCACCGGCTTTGATCGAGCAGGTGAATTTTCATTCTTGTTGTTCTTCTTCTTTGTACTAGAAAAAAGCCAAGGAAACTTCAGAACCCTGTTTCTTGGAGGTGAACAAAGAGAAGTTCTTGAAACTGATTCACTACTTATCAAACCAGGGTTGCATCTGTTGCAAGATGATACTGATTTAAGCTCTCCTATACGATTTCTTCTAGATTTGCTGGAAACCAGCCCGGTGATTCATCAAGAACAGTAAAATATATTCGCACAAGAACCTATTCCTGAATTCTGATCTTCTGCAGGGAATTTGTGTCCCTCCAAGCTTATGAATTCGGAGAGCAACCCTTTTCTTGGTTTCAGGTAATTCGGTAAAAGGCTTTGATTGACATTTTCTAAATCTACGATATGCTCACTCCCCAACTTTCGGGATGATTTCGATTTTCCAGTAGATGATATGGTTATCCTGGTAAAGGTTCGTCCTCATAACTCTGTCAAGATTGTATATTGCAAATGAAGCAAGTTGTAAGTACATTTTTGTGGATAAATAACAGAAATAGTAACAAAAAAAAGTGCCTAAAGTCGACATATTTCCAAAACTGAACGTTCGCGCCCGCAAGAACCATCCAGTCCAAGGTTGGCTAAAGAAAACTAGAAACAAAGCGGAAAAAATGAACATGCGCAAAACAGGAGCAATATTTCAAGGCTATAAAAATTCCAACAATCTTTCAGTTTTTGAAAGCTCAATATTCACAGCCAACAAACTTGCAAAAAGAAAAAGGTGAAACAAAACAAAAAACTTACTGGAGTAAAAACAGGGTAATCTTGTGCGGAGAGCGGAGGAGCAAGGCAAGAGACAGGAGAAGAAGCAGCGCTGAATCTCATGATTAGCTGGCTAATTTTCCCAGTGTCCAGGGCTGCGTGAAGCGCCCGAAGCTCCACAGCTTTGTGGCAAGCGCCGCCTGAATATCTTCTCTGCTCACATCATTCTCCAACTCCAATTTTCTAACTGTGCTCTGTGACGAATATCAGCCATTAAGAGAGGAAAGAACACGGAAGAATATAAATAGTGAATATTGCAGGACGAAATCCAACGATTGGATTTGGGTTGCAGCACAGAGAAGTAGATCATGTGATATCATATCCAGCCAAATGACTCTGGATATATAGCCAACAAAAATCTGGAAGAAAGATGGATTTAGTCTCGAGTTAAATTTGGAACCAGTGAGAGAGTGAGTGCATGTGAACCTGATAACGAGTGAAGAAGAAAGAATAATTTGTATTGTATGTTTTTCTAGTGAATGAGAGAATATTATAATATAAATCATGATTCGCTTTTTTTTTATTCTATTAAAAAAAATGTTTTACTTTTAAAAATAACAGATTCAAATTCCATTGTCTTCTCAAAATACAAATAATTCATTTCATGATTCCCTCGAAACATTATATTTTAAAATTCTAGTCAAATATGTTTTTTAATGGGGACATGAAAAGGTACCATCTCCGGTCCCCGAGCCTTTCATTGTCTTGGCTTTTTCCAACGTAGAGCAAAAGTGACATTTAAATGGGGACACCAAATATAAATTATTAAATTTAAAAAAAAAAGGTTAATTTCTGTTATTCTTTCCCCATAATTGTTATCTTTAATAATAATAAATTACTAAGCCAAAGGAAGTTTCAGCCAATTATTTTAAATAATAATTAAATTTAGGTATCTTATATCGTTTAGAGTTAATAGACAATGATATGGTGTCTTGAAAATAGTGCTAAATTTATCAAGACATAAAAGCATATATATTTCTTGAAAAATATTTTGAAGGTTGGCAGAATGGGTGTTAAAAAATCTTGATCGTTTTCAATGCTGAAATAAGTTGGCTGCTTCTTTCTAATTTTGTAGATATTAACTTTTTTACGTAGAGGTATGCATTACACATAGTCTTCTGTTTTTTTTGCCTTATACCTTTCACGGTTCTTTCAATTCCAAGAAGAATATTCCAATCAACCAAATTTAAGCTAGGTAGACAATTCAATCAGAATGTACAAATATTCATCATGTTGATCCAAATTAACTCGATCTCGCACATTTCTTTGATTATACTTTTATTTAGATGATTAATAAGTGGAAAAAAAATAGAGAAATTGAAGTCGAAGTTTTTGTAGGTTTTTTTTTCCCCTAAATAACCAAAACCACTTTTGCGGAGAGCATATTATATAATCAACATCCTCCCAAACACGTTTGAATCTTAGAAGGCATATACATTTTTTTTAACGAAACAAAATTTTGTAAATAACATTTTTTTATAAAAACATTGTATAATTACTTATCCTAGCATAGCCTAAATTTTTTTTGTCACAATATGTCAATTTTTTTCCCTCACTATATTATTATTGGAAAAAAAACCCAATACACAATTAAATTAAAAACCTAAAAAAATATGCATAATTTTTTTTAATTTTAAAATGTAATGTAAAATATATTTAATTTGTCTTCTTATATTTCCTTTGTTTGATGAATGCATTGATAGGATAAAATAATAAAAAAAGAATTTTGATATTAGGATAAGATAATTATTGAAAAATAGTTATTTATTTATTTACCAAGCTTGCTTAGGTGATGGCGTGTTTATTTATGGCGGGACGTTCAAAGTCATCGATAGCGTTTGGCCCAGCCCTGTTTACTCAAGTCAGTCAACAAGGAGAGCAGAGGATAAATCATCGGAAGGAATTGCATGGAACAATACCTAGCCCCATTGAATTCGTTGAATCAGAGGCCCAGACCCTCCCACAGGTAATTCTTTCATTTCCCCACTTTCAGATTTCTTCACTTGTTGAAATCCAATGCATTTCAGGCATCGCTGGAAGAGGAGTCTCATCGAATTAAACGGCAGATTCGACCCCTAATTATCGACGTTGTATTTCTGGCCTCATAATTCAATCCTACTCTGAGGTCAGTTGAGGTTTATTTACTGTTTGATTACTCAATTAGCTAACCAATTGAGTGTGTGGATGATGACTTGATTATTTTTCTTTCTTTGCTCCAAGATTGGAGCTTTTCCTCATACATATCACGTGGATGGAGAACCATGCCAGACCCATGTAAGGAACTTTTTAAGGAATTTATGTTAGATAGAAAATTTGTATTTCGTTACCAAATTTTGGCTTCAGCTGGTTTTTTAATTAGCGGCACTTTTGACAGATTGATTGGTTAACATGGAACAATAATCCCGGCACAACCAGCAGGTTGAATTTCGGCTTTCTTTTTGTTTTTAGATTAGTGTTTCTTCAATATGCTGATGTTTTTTTGTGCGGGAAACACATTCATGTGGTGGCTACGTTTAGAAACCACTTGTATCAAAACGCCCAGTTCATGAAAAACTGTACAATCAGTAGTTTATTTATCATAATGGATTTTCATTGAGTGGTGTACAGAGAACATATTGCTTTACCTATGTGTTTATTGTATTCCAATAGTTTTTTATTTCAAGTGCTAATGGTTGCCACTCTTTTGGCACTTCAATTTCAGGTGGGGCATTTCAGCAGTTGAATTTGACTCCAAGGTGACTTTGCTGCATTACTAGATCCTCAAGTTGCATGTCGTAATGGTCCCTTGTGTAGTTGCATGCTGCATTCAGATAGTTTTAGACTTGAGTTAAATATGAAAAATTCTTCTCATTGTTAATTCTATTCTCAGGACAACCATTAAAGAGCTCAGGATATAAATTTTGTCATGTCATCTTAGAAACTTGATGCAAAAAATAGTTCATGTAATGAATAGCTCATAATGAACGCCTGACGGATTCTCAAATTTTTCCATTTTTATGCGTTTGGCACTGAACATTCTTTGGTCCAGCAATGATAAATCATATTATCCTTTGAGAACCAAGGTTTAGTGGTATTTCCAAAATTTACACCCCTATATTTGGGTGACATATGCTTTAATCTTGCAGAATGCAGCTAAATTATTCGCCTCAATAGTCTCAAAACTGAGAGAATAGTCAGTCAGTTCACATGGGTAATTTTGTAGTCATCTACTAACTGTCTGGACCAAGTTTTTTGTACTGATTATTTTTTTTAATACAGTATCATTGGCCCTTGACTATTGACCTTGTAAAGAAGGGAAAACCAGAATTCGGAGAGCATAATCACCCTTACAATGTCATGACTAGTATGTTTAAGGCGTGCAAGGTAGTGAGTTTGATATACCAGAATCATAATAAGACTCACTGAAACTGTTCTACTTTCATGCCAAGTTGTCGATTTTGTATCAGCGAACTCGTACATTGGAGATTATTTTAGCTTTTAGCTGGTTTAAGAGACAATGTTATGTTTATCTTATCAATGTGCTGATTTGTTTTTGTAGGGAGTATATCTAGCATCAGTGACAAATCAGGCTGCTTAACTGTGCATGACTTTGATAATATCTGTAGTCCTGGTAACCAATCATTAATACTTAGATTTCTTGTCTGTTTTTATACAATGAAATGGCCGATCATTTGGTACCAATAATTTGGCTATGAGATACAAATTCTAAAATTTCTTGTCTGTTTTTATAAAATGAAGTGGCCGATCATTTGGTACCAATAATTTGGCTATGAGATACAAATTCTAAATTTTTAAGCACATTCTCTTTAGAACTTTGACTTGCACTTCCTTGTTTCAGTAACATTTTATAAAATAAGCCCACTACAAATTCACACCTAACGATTGGCCAGAATGGATTTAACCCCCTTTGTTTTATCGATGAGTCGGTAAAAATCCTCTGAGAAAAATAATTAAATGCAGAATTCCCTGTTTTCAAATTATAGCAGCCATGAATTAAAAACTCACCGTTATAAAATTTATAGCTAAAACCTACTTTATAAAATTTGTTGGCAAAACTGCCATGCCAACAATTTTTTGGTAGTATACTTGCTTCTTAAGCACCTATACATGAAATTATAATGATAATTAAATTACTCAAATTTGAAAATGACATTTTGAAGTATAATAAAAATACGTTTATCTTTCTTTTGTTTCTCAAGTTTAGAATATTATTTTTTAAAACATGACTTTGAAATTTTAATATGCTATAAAACAAGGAAAAAACATGTAATTTTGCTGTTATATTTAAAATATCATTTTCGACTGTGGGCTTTTTTATTTTTTATGTAATTTAATGTATGAGCAGCAGCGCATACCATAAATTCAACAGGGGGAAGTTTAAGATAAATTCAATAACACAAGATGTTCTTATCTCATTAAAAATTTTCACATGAGATCTTAGGCATTAGATCGATAAAATTTTTGTTTTGGAGTTTTGGTTACTAATTTGAAAATAAAGGGGATTTTTCCTACTTTTACTTTTTGCATCAGAGTTTCAACTACTTAATAAAACGAAGGGGTGGTTTTGCAATATACTTTCAAGATTAGATATTTATCTCTGTTGAAGTAATGGAAACGTGTATCAGTGTCTTCATTGTTTTTTGTCTAAAATTTTTCTGATTCGATTATCTTTCTGCCTGGTATCCCTAGAACTCAAAATGTCCTCATGTAGTTCTTTTGATGCATAAAATCTTTAGATGTGAAAGAGGATGAAGCAAAACAAGTGCTGCATGTATCTACTTCTCAACAACTTGATGTCATCCGTTGGAATGTTGCTAACCAAGATGAGGTTTGCATCCTAAGGGCCTTGACTAAAATTTAGTTGGCATAGACAAGAAGCATGCATTCGAAGAAACACAAAATGCCACAAATTTGGGCTAATTGCACCAGACCCCCCTATGAAAAGTCTAAAAGGCATGCAGCCCCCTAATATTAATAGGCTAATGTATCATCCAATTTATAAAAATCAAGCACGTGTAATCCCTTCGTTAAAAAAATTCAAGCATATTTACCCCATTTGTAAGGGGTTTTATCCTTGAATTTTAAAAGCATGGGGTTTCAATTGCAATTAATATTACACAAGTGGTTTTCGTTTTTTGAATTTTTACAGGAGGTACTGATAAAATTTGTCCCCGCAAGTTTCTTGATACCTTATTTGCTAGTAACAAGTTTTTTGTAACTTGCCTCTCCACACTTCTTTTCTTACCGCGCAGATAGCCTGCACATCAATAAAAAGCAGTGAAGTTCATGTTTATGACATTGGGTATGTCTCCTCTGAACCGGTCGAGGTAAGCCTTGTTTCACCTTTCTTCAATGAAGTTCCTGCATTCTTAGTCTTAACTAAAAACCTACCTTACTTTTTATCCTGGGAATCTCATCGATGATGCACAAAGACTTGTCAAGTTAACACTTAACAAGCAGACCTAAAATTAAAAAAAAACTAATGAACGTGATGATATCGAAGGTTGAGCCACTTTATATGATATCCTCTGAATAGTGATGATAAAGAAAGGGAAACCATGGATTCAACTAAAAAAACAGCTAATCCGTTAGATCTCTTCTGGGCTGATAATGACAGACCTCATGCAATTCATTCAGTTCTGATTCCTCCTTGTTTTCTTTCGGTAACTGGTATGATATACAAAGAAGCAGTTTTGTTGGTAAGCTTGTCGTATATGGGCAATCTATGATAGCATCCTTACCAAAATTTGCATTTTCATCGAAGTCTGATCCATTAGTCTTTTGATGAAATTTCTGATGAATGCATCAGTTGGACTGAGAGAAAATAACATGAATGAAAAGCTTGAATAGGCACCAATTACTCTTATGCTGATACTTTAAGACAAAGAACAAGCATTTAATTTGTTTGGAGGTGGTGTCGGTCTACTGAAATCGTAGATCAGTATTTTTTGTTGTAGCTGTTATAAGTTTGCATTTGTGTTTCATCTTTCTGTGTACTTTATATGCAGGTGCTAAGAAAAGAGGCCCAATATCACTGTTCATGGGATTAATGCTCATAAAGGTTTCTCAGACATAGCTTTTTCTTCTGATGACAACTCAAGGTTTAAAACTATAGGACTCTTGCTTTGAAATTTTTTAGTTTCTAAAGAGCGAGAGGCATCGTCTTCTCCATGATTTTCAATCCATGGTATATTGCAAGAGAAATTATATAAGTGTTTATGATGTTAGGGAAGCCAAGAATTCATTTAAAAAGATGGAAGAATAGGACAAGTGATCTTTGGAGGATAGAAAGTAGGTTATTGAGGTAACATTGTTTTGATTAGACCGACCTCAGAGAAAAACGATAATTTAGAGCAAAAAATTTAAGGTGCTGTGCTTCGTGATGCTTACTTTCTTACTGTTATTTTATTTTAGTTATATGCTGACAAGTCTTTCATTTCTTGTGGCTGCTTTGTGATAATATGCCTCAATAGGTTGCTTGCTTCTGATGCTAATGGATCAATTAATGTGTGGGATAGAAGAGCTAGCGATCTTCCCTGTTTGGAACTCTCAACCAATTCCTCTGGCTCACTTAACAGTATTAAGTTAAGTAGGGATAATGAGGTATGATTTTTATTGAAGTTGACTAATGAGGCAAAAAAAAAAAACCCTTTATTTCACCACTCACTTTCAATGACAGGCTATAGCCATCACTTTATTTTGTTGAGCCTGTAGATTATATTTGGAGCTAGCAAGCAGGGAATTATATATATGTGGGATCTCCGTGGAGGACGATCATCTACAGCTTTCAGTAATCATAAAGAGGTATGGGCATTTTCTAGTTTATGCCACTGATTTGGCTCAGAGGACCTTTTATTCTAACATTGTTGGGCATAAAGTCTGCGTCATATAATCAAAAAGAAAAAAAAAACAAACAAACAGCAAAGATAGAAAGACGTGTAAGATTGAGATTGTGCTGGATGAATAGCTCAAACCCATTATCTTAAGAAGAAATTTTTCTTGACTGATCGATAGCCAGTTAGCCATAACAGTAGCTTTGCTTATTTAGGGATATTGTTCTCCTCTTATTGCGGTGAAGTTATCACATGAGCTGGAGAAGATATGGTCCTTAAAGGTATGCAAGATAATCCACATCAGTTTTCTAATTCTATACTGCATCAATTGTTGTGCTGAAATTTTCTGACCCATTTTTCATCGTTTACGTAAAATATCTGGGCTGGTTTCATTGAATCCAACTGTTTTTTTTGGGAACCATTTCTGAAGAGGAAAATATTACTTTACTCAACTATATTGTTGTCTGCAAGATAATTTCTGTAGATACTATTTGTTTGTTGTCTCAATAATGCCTTGTGGAAGAATTTTATTTGGTATGTAGATGTTGGGACTACTGATTCACATGCTCCACTATGTTATCAATCAAATTCCGCTCAAGCACATGTTGGGTTATGTTATGAAGGGCAATTCAAGTTTCATTAGTCATATGTTAGTATGTTACTGTACTATTGCAACTTTAAAAGAGTTTAGCAAGACCACCATTTTTTGTGCTATTCTTGTAAGGAATCTCACATCAGGCATTTGTTTCCCCCCCCCCCCCCCCCCCCCCCCCTCTTAAGTTCAGAAAATGCTTTCCATATTTTAAATTTACAATCTATCATAGTTCTCTAATGATTTGTATTCTTGAAATCATCAACTCCTTTTCTGCTCGATGACTTACCATTTGTTTGACCCTTTGATTCTTTTATGTGCATTGGCTGTATATGACTACATATTATCAATTATCTGCAGGCTCAATCAAATATTGTTTCAAAGGAAATACACTCAATTGATATTGATCCATCGTGCCCTTACCAATTGGCATTTCATCTTGATGATGGTTGGTATGTTTACAAGCAAATGCATGCTGTTTTTTTTTATGTTTTGGAATGGGCTTAAGTCTAGTGGCAGCTGTAATTAATTGCATTTGTTACCATGTGTCAAGAGCTGAATTTACCACCTGACAATCTTCAAATGCCATCCTACCTTATTTTCGGAATCTTCCATCCTATATATCTGGCTTGTCCAGTTTGGATTTTATGCTTATTTTGTTATTGTTTCTTCCAGGTCAGGTGTTCTAGACACTAACAAGCTTCAAGTGACACATATTCATTGTCCTCCACCTCCTTGGCTGTATGTACAAAATGAACTTGCTACTTTCTTTTGAATAAGGATCGCTGAATGTTGTTCCCTCTTGCTGATGTCAACTTACAGGGATGAATTCGATGGTTTGACCAATGTCTCATTCTTGAGAAGACCATGTTGGCTTCTAACAAACTCAGTAAGTCATTTAAGCAATCTATCTTAAGTTTGTTCGACTGCAGTATGACTTTGTATTGTTGATTTTCTAGAAAGGTTGTAATTCCATGGAGAAAAGGAAAAAGTGGAATAAAGTAAAATTTATAAAAATGTTTTGGACTTGTCTATCTATTGCATTTCTATGTTCTAGCTTATATCATGGTATGAAAATGCGAGCTGAGTTTTTCTCTGATTGATATATTCTCATCTCATCCAGGGAATTTAGTCTTATGATCTAGAGTGACTTCTACTAATGTTAGTGTGCAGTTGTATCTTGACTATGTTCTCATTTTTGCAACTTTTCTTCTTGACGTATTTGCAGATTTACATTGTGGGATCGTCGACCAGTAATGGCCTTTACCTTTTGGATTTCTATCCAGACAGTGTCTCTCCTTGTTATGTGGATTACAAGTAAGGGACTAACTACCACACACTTCAAATTTCAGCCGTTCTTTAGAATTACGGTATCAGTTGCTTGTTCAAGCAGTGTGTCTGATCACTTGATACATGAGGCTAATAAGCTCTCCATTTATTATGTAACGTATTAAACCGGCTAAAAATCCATTTCCAGATTTGATATTATTTATCCATTCATTTGATCCTTCTTCTCTTTCGAGAAAGATTTGTTGATGTTGTGTGGCTGGTAGGTGTGTGTTTCAGTGTGATTCCCCAGTTCTTTAGCTAGCAATGTAAAAACGAATAACAAATAACAGTTTTTGGGTTTGGGCTGCTAATTTGAAGTTTGTTGCTAGTTGTGATGATAAAAGCAATGATGGAACAAGTGGCCAGCGTATACAGAACAGATTTTTGTCACTCTCTGAAGGTATTACTGCATGTGCTTCTCATCCCTTGAATGGCACCATTGTGGCTGGAACTAAGGTACATTCCAACTTATTGATCCATATGCATGCTTTAACTTGGTTCATAATCAAATATTATAAATTCACATTGTCTTCATCTAGTTTTAAAACTCACATTGGAAGCAGATTTTATTCTACTTCAACCCAAATTTACAATTTATTTGATGGACATGATTGCGGTTGTGGGGACGATCCTCATTTTTGTATTTACCACATGTCGATATTGCGTACCAACATGCTACATCTGATGAATATACTGCATTTATTTTTAATTACAAGTTTATCGATTGGCAGATTCATCATATTGATGTTTGCATTTTCCCATAGTGCTTACCAGCAGATCTATAGAATAAATCTGCTTTGCCCGAAATATTTTCATTCATGATTGTTAATTCTAGTTTTTTTTTGTGGCTGTTTTAGCTCTCGTCATTGCTGGTTATTTCTGATTCAAAAGTGTCACACTGAGCAGCAGTTGGCCATCCATTCAGTAAAATAATAATCTGGACTTGAGGAAACTCCACGTCATCTTTGATTATGCAAAGAGATACATGAGGAATGCGCAAGATGTTGGGTGCTTTTTTGGTCTTCAGGTAAGGTAATTTACGTTTTTCTAGTTTTCTCAATGAATGTCATTTAAAAACGTGAGAGGGGACATTGATCTAATGTGTGAAGTGTATCTGAAGTGTGCATTGTAGTGATAGACTGACTACCTTTACCAAAACTGATTATTTGCCACCAAATCTGACTTTGGTATATATTGACATGAATTTTCTTTTCATCATGTGGAGAAGCGTGACATAAAAGATTAAACAAAACTTTCATTTTTATTTCCGGCTGTGAATTATTTAGGTCAAAAAGTCATTAATCACACTTAAAGAAGCCGTGGGTATTGAAATGATTATGAGGGAAAAAAACGTAGCTTCTTCCTTTTTTTAATTTTGGCTCCATTTTGCAAGTTATGCTTTCTCTTCTTTTTAGGGATCAAACACCTTCAGTCTCTGCTCTTTTTTAAACATCCATTAATTCTTTAATTAATGCACAGAACATGTAGGTCAAATCAACAAGCTTTATTCTCATTAATGATATTATACACGCCTCTATTTGGTTTTTCAAACTTTATATCTAAAAATCTTTGATATACTTCTCACTTTGTGTTTTTTCCCCTACAGTCCAAATTCTTTCATTAGATTTCACAGTCAAATTCTTGCATCACTTCAATCCTCCTTCATAAATGTCTATTTTTGTCCCAGGCATAATCTTTTTTCAGAATCATGGTGATAACAATGTTTTGAATGGTAGGCTATTTCTGAAAATGGTTGATGTTCCAATTCTTGTCCCCACACGATTTCACGGTGGCTTTTCTCATCTGTACCTAACAATTTGTTAATTATGGCCCATTTTCTAATTTTCTAAACTGTCTTTTTCCATTGTTTTCTACAAATTCGGAATTCTTTAATTATTTTTTCACTGTTAGTTCTCATAAGATCAACCCTTACTTACAAAAATGACTTTCTTTTCGGCCACCCGAGATCTAGAGATTTTGTTCTCAATCTCAGTGATAACAATGTATGATATGGTTTAAAATCATATCATATAATCATATTACATATATCATACTATATATATTGAAAGTCTGTGCATCTAGGCTCTAAGCACAGCGAGGGCCGGCATTAGATTCGTGGGTAATAAATCCAGAACTTCTACCGCGCAAAGTTCATATGTTTTTATCAAACTGGTATTTGATAAGCGGTTGAGTTCAACCCATCCTTAGGATATTGTCTCACGTGTATGTTCAATTTTTATTCTTACTTATATATAAGCGGGTCTGTGATCTTAGGACTTGGATACTTTAGGGTATTGATAAGCATGCACATACATGTTTTGGATATTAATTTCAGAAAATATTACTCGATCTATGGTATATACGTGAGAAATCAGTTAAATATTATTAATTAGGTAATCTTATTCATGTTATTAACTGCATAAAAAGAGACGGTAGTACGAATTATTTTGGTGACTAATGACATCAAACTCATGCTTTCGGTGGATTGAGACAACGGAATTGCCTGCGCAACCACCAAATTAAGTGCTTTGAATTTTTCTTTTAATGGCAATTGAATCGAGTCTCTTTTTGAAATTTTCGATATTAGAGATTGCATTTTTAAAAATACTGTCCGAGTCTCTCCTTTCTGTTTTCAGATGAAATATATACTTCACACATATATATATGTCATCCTTCGATGAATGTTTGGGGAAAAAAATTGCATTTAAATTATTAGATTTAAAGCAAGGTATGAACCCACTTTTACTTTTTTTTTTCTTTGGTTAGTTTTGTTGGTTGGTATGGTTAGGTGATTTGTGATGGAATCACATAGCATTACATTTCAAGATTTTAAATACACGGATAGATTAATCTATTTTTTTTATTAAATTTTAAAAAATGAATGTTTGGAATTTTAATTATCTGATCATTTAGCTTTCGAATAAAATCTATTATCTTAACCTTTAATTTCCTTGAAGCAAAATCTTATCCTAATCTTTGTGATGTCAAACTCACGATTTTTTAAAGAAAAAGGCGAGGAAGACAAAGTTTAGGATTAGTGGACTTTAATAAATTGTGTGTGTCGTGACCAAGACCCAAAATTGGGAGTGACCCACATACAATTTTTAGCTATACATTAAAAAATCTTGTTTCGAATATTTTTTGTATATCTTTGAACAATGACATTGTTTTTAGAAATATTATTTAGAACGATGAATCAATCAAACTAAAGTTGATGAAGCACAAAGCTATTCCTAATTGTCACCTTCCCACAAAATTATTTAGAACGACTAAAGTTGTTTATTTATTTATTTTTAGTACATTGTCAATGGATTTGTCTGTCCTTTGAATCTAAAGAAATCAATTTTCGTGTTTTTTTAAATTCAAATATTTGGAAATTCCAATTTAATGCTTGTAATCCTTCAATCTCCGAAGCACAAAATTATATGGTAGACGAAAATTTGTGAAGATATATATATCTAGTGGCTACATATCAATTGAAGAAGAATAACTCAGTTTTGATTTTGGTAATTGAAATATTCATATATATATATATATATATATATATATATATATATATATATTGTTGCATATGAAAGCAAGCAACAATGACCCCCATGTCTTTTTTAAAATTTGGAGGAAAGAAATGATGAACAAGTTTGAGCATGCCAATGGATAAATGTGATTCTTTTAATCGGTGATGTTCGCTACTTCACATACAAATAACATTAAACCTACTTGGTAACTTAGGACAAGAAGGCCCCACGAAATGTAGAATTTGATGAAAACTCCAAATTATGCTGGACCAACTTTATGTTTTATATTTATCCTAGAAGACTAGATTATCGAACGACTTAATCAAAACAAACCTAGACAGATACATTCTTAATTGGTGTACATAGATTAATGGTCAAATACTCTTTCAAAAAGCTTGGGAAATGGTTTGGTTAAATTCAACCCAAATGCATCCACATTCAGTAAATCAAAAAGGGGCTAAAATTAGATCGAGCAACGACGAGAAATTAGATATTTTACACACTAGATACCCAACATAGTATCATCTATATAACCTTCATAATTTAATGTTATTATTCAATAACATATTTTGATCGTTCTCCCAACAAAAAAAAATTACGAAAAACATGAAATAGTGAAATACTGTGTCGCTGAGATCCTCTTTAATTAAATGCTCTAAAGCAAACAGTCATGAAGCGTTAAGGACAACATAACGGCTACAACTACCGGGGGGAAAAGCCATGGCCCCCAAAAGCTCTTTTTATTTATCTGTTTATTTTAATCTTTTTTTTTTTTAAACCTTTAATTCAAGTGAAAATAGTTCATATTAACCATTAATTCAAATATTTGAATATGGAAAAAGAAATTACAAAAAAAAAAACTGAATTATTATAGTGGAACATGTGCATTAAAATTATTGCCTCATGACCTGTTGAAGATCAATTAATAGTCATTTTCATTCCTTGTTTAATGTTCGATGGATTTGATCCATTTTTGTTTTTCATGTGTCACACTCGAGTATGAGTATCCATTGAATATCGCCGATATGAAATCACGTCAGCCCAATCTTTTGATTTGATATAATATTATAAAATAAAACAACATAAGAATAAATTAATTAATACATGTTAGAAGTCATTATTCCATATCGTATTACGAATTTAGAACCATCGATAAAAAAAAATAATAAAATAATAAAAAAAACACACGCGACACCAATATATTTTACTGGGACAAAAAGTAACTACTAACACTACTTTTCCCCACCAAAATCCAAAGCTCCTTCTATGGTAGGGACCTGTATATCAAATATTTTACATAGCATGCATCTCTTTTTCGCAGCATATATAGTCACGAACACAAATTTTTTATTTTTTTTATTTATATATATATATCTTAATTTATTCATAAAACAAATAAATTGCTCACCCTTGATCAAATTCTTGAATCCCATGATATATTTTTTTTTTTTCTATTTATATCACCCCAATTAGACCCTTCGTCTCTTACTCTCAATTATTCGATCCCAACCCTTTAAATTTCCTCCCTTAGCTTCCAATGATTCCCTCCACATTTTAGAGGACAAAGAATCATGGTGATCGAGTTGCATGTTGAAGTTGAAATTATGATCTAGTAGCCCACAAAGCAGACACCAAATTCAAGTGCCAAGTTCGTGAATTAAGTTTTTGTATAAAGATCAAGAAACCGGCCAGATGTGTACATGATACACATGTAAACATATATATAATCATAAGTAGAATATATATATAAGACACATATATAGTCTAATTAATTAACGATGAAAGAAAGTAGTGGTAGAAAGCAAGGGGCGACGTCTCCGTGCGCCGCGTGCAAGCTTCTTCGGCGGAGATGTACGCAGGATTGCGTGTTTTCGCCGTATTTTCCTGCCGACGAGCCCCACAAATTTGCTAGCGTTCACAAAGTGTTTGGTGCCAGCAATGTCAAACAAAATGCTCCAGGTTGGTTTTTTGTTAATTTAATTCCCATAAATCGATATTTTTTTTCAAGTTTTATTGAAAATTATGTTTTTATAAGCAAATATATATGTTATATTCGTCGAGTGATACAGGTGGTTATTTTGGGATCATTTGGGTCCTTGTAAATTTTTGGTTTTTATTTATATTTCTATTAACTTTTATTATTCATGATATATTAATTTTAAAGAAAAGGCATAGTATTATGAATAATATTAAAATCTTTGTGAAATAAAACTGAATTGTCTAAATTCTCCGGATAATAAATATGGTGGAAGCAAAATTTTACTTTCAACAATTAATTTCCACGCAGCCACATTGCTTTCTTACAACTTTTTCTGATCATTTTAATTTTCTCATAAAATCAACCTTGATAGTGGCAACTAATTAGCAAATGCACTTAATTATAGGTTATTTTTTAAAAAGAATAATGAGTCCATATTTATTTTATGAGTAACATTAATTTTCAGGTAATTAATCATTTATTTTGATACATGCAATCCTTTTTCTGTAACCTTTTATTGAGGTACACATACATTTAATTTATTTTCACACTCCTTTTTCTATTTATGTACACTAATATAATTTTTGGTCAAAGAATGACAAATTGTGTGGATGGATGGACCACTTGAGATTACTTTTTCTTTTTTTTTTCTTCTTCTATCTTTTTCTAGAAAATGTGCTTACATGAATAAAGCAACAAATCCCTCCCTCATTCTAAAACCTTTTTGGTACATTTGCATATTTGATTGGTCTATTTAAGATTTTAAGTTGGTCTTCGTCAAATTTAAGTCTCAATATGCTAACTCTCAATGAAAAATGATAAAAAAAAAAAAAAAAAAAAAATTGGAGATGGACATAGATGAGTAAGATTGAAATTTAATTTGATAATATAGATGATAAAAATGGTTATTGTGGTTTATAATATAAAACATATATATATATATATATATATATATATATATATTGAATCTAAAATTTCCGTGAATAAAAAAAAATTTATTTCCGAATTTTTTCATTTACTTTGTGACACAACAATTAAAATTTTATGGGCCAGCATCGTATAGAATTTTAAAATATTATTAATGAATGTTCATTAAAAAATTTCCGGAATGAGTGTCATGCATGAGAGAATAAGAGACGATCGAGTTTAACCAAAGTGTACTATTTTTCCACCATAAATATAAAATTTCTGTACATTAAAAAAAAATAAGTATTGAATCCCAAAACTTGAAATTTAGCTTTTGGGTGTTCACCCTACTCTTAGAAATGAAATATAAAATAATCTGTGGGATCCAAGATGAGGAAAAAAACTGGAATTTGCAGGAGCTTCCGGAGCATCAGAGAGGCGACGCCGTGAGTTCCATGGTATACGAAGCGAACGCAAGGGTGAGAGACCCTGTCTACGGGTGCGTGGGCGCCATATCTTCTCTGCAGCAGCAGATTGATGTGCTGCAGACTCAGCTAGCATTCGCGCAGGCGGAGGTGGTTCACATGCGCTTGCGTCAATTGGAGAACGCGTCTCCCTCGTCAAGGGACTCGCAATCCCACAAGGCCAAGTCCCATTTTAACATGGACATGGTCGTGGATCAAGATACTATGGACACTTCCCTTTGGCATTGATATATATAACATATATATATTCACACACACACTATAGTGCATGGTACTATTATATGTCTGCTTATTTTCTTCTTTCCGGGTTTTTTTTGTATAATATAGAATATATCTTGCGCTAGAGATGATGATGGTGATGGTGATCACTATCTTTAACTATATTCTGTAAATTCTGGGACATGATTATTTAGTCCGAATATAACTATGTATGCTTGTGATCAAGATGTGTCTATATATACATATATTGTGTTTTAGCTAGTTTCTTCATAGATGATGTTTTTTTCATGTGTAAAGTTCATTATCATCATATGGAATTAAAGTTGTCACAATGAATAAGAATGATACAAGAAAACACAACCAGCACTCTCATATATGCGCATGGATCAAGATGAATCAGAATGATATAATACAGAGGGCCAAACCAACAAAAGATTTTTGTCAGACCCAATTATCCGTAAGGGTAAATTCATGTGACCTGAATGAAAACTCTCCTGCAGTGTCCCTTTCCCGCAGTAGATCCGACCCTTCAATGGCTACGCTATCTTCTAAATCGTCGTCTTCTGTTAACGATGGGAGAAACGGAGGATGTGGCAAATTAACCTTGGCTGGTGCGGTAGGCGGGCACGTGGACATGGCTCGGGCCCTGATACTACCCACATTTGAAACATTTGCATTTCTGTCCCATAAGAAAACGTGCATCAGAATCGGCAACCGTGTGTGCCGGTGTAGAGAGAGCTTCTGGCTCAGTGAAACGGTGTCGAAACAGCGAATTGCCCCTGTTGTTGAAACCATCCATGGGAGGACTTTCTGGTTTGATATTCTGGATACGATCAAGAGGCGGGATGGGGAGGAACTGTTAGCCTGTTTGTAAAGATGGCAAAGCCCAGACCGAGCTGCCGGGACATCGTCTTCTCCTTCGGTTACTGTTGATATGTAAATGAATCCCTGTTGAGATGCAAAAAGTGGCCGAGTCAAGTTAAAATTCTGCGAGCTTTCTTACAAAAATGTAGAGAAGTTTCAGGGTTATATTTTCAAGAAAGTACCTCCTCTGTTCTGCTGATGGCGAAACCAAGTTTTGCATCTGCTTCCCCGATTCTTATCTCGATTGGGATCTCCCCTACGAGAGGGGAGAACCACATACGAACCGCTCTTACCACACCTATATCCACACCATGGTAATCCTCGAAACCGTACAGACTTGTGTTTGCAAGATTTGATAAATCCGAGAGCGAGCCTGCGTTCACAGTTGCAGAGCAGTTTCACCAGATACCTAAACAAGAATTGAAACCAAATTCTTTACATCATAATCCCAGACAGTTATTGTAATACTCCATTCTATCAAAATTCTATGAAATGTGATCACAAGAAGACTATACTATGCAATTGATTCTTGTGATAGCTTGAGTTAAACATTTTCATCAAGTAGACAAGTCCTGCAATCACGCTTGTAAGCATGAGCTGTGAGTCTAGTACCTTGGTGAGGAGGGATTCAGTCTGGATGTTCATGAAGACAATGGGAGCACCGGAGGCTTGGGACGCGTTGATCCAGGCGTGAGCTCGTGCTAGAGTGTCCTCTAAATCGTTGTAACGAGAATTTACTATATCTGAGGCTTTGGGGAGGAATAGGATGGAGTAGAAGCTGCTTGAATAAGGAATCGACAGCATGTCGCGCATCCTCCTGTCCCATGGATATGAGACGTATCCGTCTTGAAGGGGCGTTTCTTGGAGGGCACTCACCATTCTCGCCATTCTTGAAGCTGCACGACATTGATGTTACTTAGTTCAGAAAATATAATCCAAAATCATCCCAAATTAAAGCACGAGCACGCGGGAGTCAAAATCAGGTGACTGACTCCACAATCCAACTTCTTGTCCAGCATTACTTGGCCAATATTAGTCCTTGCTTACTGACTTTTCCCACTCGTTTCAAGGACCATATATAGAATATGCACAAAATACATTTTCATTAAAATTTTGTTTAGTTCATGAGCACCACTATTCTGACCATGGAATGACGACAATGAAACTAGAGCCGAATTGTTTGCCCCAATCAACCCATTTTTATATATGATGGTGTAATAACGCCAAATGACATTAAAAAAAACAAAAATAAAAGTTAGAAAATTATCCTTTATTATTAATTTTTATTTTCAACCAAAGAGAGAATAGAATGTAACTAAATTGACACTTTGGAACATTCCAAAGTAAAATGAGATACGTGACTTAAAAAAAAAAAATACCACCAAACATAACAAGTCGAAAAACGTTTTCTAAAATCGCACGTCGTGGATCACATTTCATAGAAATTAATCTGCTTAAAAAATAATCCAATCGAAAAGTCAACCTGAATATTACCTTGCAATTCGAAGCAGTCGCTCTCTTTCCGATCAAGGAATCCGACGGCGTAATTCGGGTCGTCGATGGCCCGCAACACGTACTGTCTCCTCCCCACGAACTGATCTCCGGGCACAATACACGCCTGCAGCTCGGCGTACTCGTCGGCGCCGCGGCGGACACGGACGTGGATCGAAGTCTCCTTCTGCCTGAAAGAGTTGTGAAGGATTTTTTGCACCTCGGATTTCCCCTTCTTGAACGGCGAGCTGATGATCATGTTGCCGATTCTCAGCTCCTCCACTATGTCGCCGGTCTGAAGCATGTCCCCGGTCCACTCGTCGGCTTTGGAGCTTCCTTTCAAGCACTCGATGGAAAGAACCACCGTGGAAGACCCTTTGGCCGGAGAGGAATTGGTGGAGGAGAACTGGGAACTGTCCGATGAAGAAGAGGAATACGGTGATGGATCCATGTGAGAGGTTTCAGTTACAGTACTACTTGTGTTTTTGTATGGAAATGAGCATTTAGTTTTCCTTTTCTTTTTTTCTTTTTTTTTGCAGAGAGATTGGGATCTTTGTTTCGAATGGGAATCTGCGTTTGCAGAAGAAAAACTTTTGATAATTGGGAAGGGAATTGTGTTGTTGTATTAATGCTTTTGTAGAGATAATAATTATCATTAATATAATAATATATATTTAATAGAAATTAGAGATGCTTGTAAAAGTCAAAGATCCAGAAGGAAGTTGAATTGCGTGTGCCTGTGTTCAAACAACACACACTGCAATTTCATTGGTGCTTTTTCTTGGAAATTTAGATATAAAAAAAATATTTATTTGGCTTCATTTCGTTTTTTTTAAATAATATTTCCAATTTTATATGAAAGGTCAACCATCGAGTCTTTACGATTTCAAGCCCGACGGATGACAATTTCGACGACATGATATAAAAACACGACTACTTTATATACATTAATTTTATGGAAAGGAATTTTACATATATCGATCTCTTCATAATTTTTAAGGTTTAAGACATAGATCCCGCAACTTTAAAGAGTAGTTTCGTGATATTTATAGACATATATTTGATTGAGAGATAGACGCTCGTACTTTATAATTAATCTGATTTCAAGCTTTAAATTTTGGTTTTTAAACAAAAAAACAAAGAATCAAAGGATGTACGGTTGATTAAGACCAAAATGATATAGTGAAGGTATCTAATATGTTTTAATACTCAAAAAAAAAATTCTTATAGGACTTTAATAGGATACAATTACCAAAGTATCAAACTTAGTTCACAAAAGATAGATTTTTTCGCTCGGAAAAAAACAATAGTGAACCAAAATAAATATTTGAAGGTGACTTAAGCCTTCGTTTGAACCCAACAACAATGAATCTTGAAAAGTTTTTTATTTCTTTGCAATTTTAGAAAGAAAGAAAAAAAAGTGCGTAAATGAGCCTCCGTTGATTTGCTTATTATTTTAACCTGTGGATCATTTCAATTGTATTTAATTTTAAGCATGTTTTGATGGGACTTTAATTAAATAACTTGTGAGACAAGTAAAACTCAAAGAAAAATTTGATTTAATGCTTGAATTTGATCAACCATGTCGCCAACTTTTCAAGACTTGTATATATACATCAAATTATTCTCTCAAATTTCTAAGGAATATAATGGACATTAATTGCACTTAAATTATGGTGAAAGCTCTTGCTGGAGGAGCAGCCCGGCAGTAAATTAATATCGAGACGTATCAACAACAAAATTTGTATTTTATGTATAATTACTATGTTAATTATGACTAATATTGATTAATGAGTAATCAATATGTATAATATTCATATACAGTAATGTTTATACATAAATTAAGAATATATATATTAGTACTTCAAGAATATTAATAAATAAATAAAACCTTGAAATCCATCCCTTTAATATATTCATATTCATATATGCGTGGGTATCACATGGCTCGAATTGAATTTGGATCGTGGTAGATGAATGACGTATTGTAATTAATTATATATGTAATAAGATTCTTGAGGGCCATATATATAGTTTGAAAAGAAAAGAAAATTTGTTTTCATTTTCAACTTTAATTTTAAGTATCTAAATAGATTTCATATGTGAATATGATCGAAAAATATCTTAGAAACGGTAATGATTTAGACATGAATCAATTTGTCACCTTCAATATTGGTCAATGATCAAACAATGTTGGTGATCATTACCTTAGTTGATAATGTTTGACTCTTAATTAATCAGGGGAAATTATACAAACCTCCAAAACCTTATTTTCATCGGAGGTGAGATTTTTAATTCAGATATAACATATTCTTTTAATCGGATCAGTACTCATATATCGTTACGACTCCATGGAAAGTTCTTAAAATATACAAAATGGGTCGGGGATTGTCCTAACAATGGAGTTTTATAGGTAGCTAAACATATGTAAGCTTTATCCTTTGAATTTATTAAGAAGAAAATTTTCGCATAAAAACGAAAAGTTCTTCTTTTTTTTTTTTTTCTTTTTTTCCCTTTTTATTTTTCCCTCGTAAATGTGTGTGTTGATTTCTTTAATGCTCTTCAACAAACAATGTACGTCCCGGTTTTAGATATAAATTTCCATGAAAAGTTTACGAACTTATATTTTCTTTTAAATATTTAATTTTACTAGAAAAATGTACGTGTGTTGCATGTAATTATAATTTTATTCGATTGAGACTGAAGTTATCGAATTTCAAATGTTTATGTTTGTTTATGTTTATTAAAATCACGTGTTATACTTTTTACTGACAAGTTTAAAATTCAGTCACTATGATTCAATATCCAATTAGCAGGTGAAGAGAGAATATTACGTCTTTAATTTTTTTTTTTGTGATATTTGTCGGTTCTTGATCAACGTTTTTTTTGTAGAGATATTATATGTTTATACCTTGAGTTTAATTTATTTTTTAACCGACAACTTTAAAGCAATAACATATATTGTATATTTATTAAAAAACGTAATATATATATATAGTTCTTTTATGGTGCCCAACAACTATGCCCAACGTGTACAATAGGTGAGTTGACCAGCACAATTGGTGAGTTGACTTATACATGGTGGGCACGAAGTTGAGCATAGTTGTTGGGCACCATAAAAGAACTCATGTATATATATATATATATATATATATATATATTTGTTACAAACTGTAGAATCAAGTGATGTCTGTTATTAAAAGATGTAGTTGATGGTAACAGTACAAACAAACACATGTTTCAATTGTTCAATCCAGGAGAAGGACAATTATTGCCCCCAAACAATCACCTTATCCATTATTGTGCTTTCAATCAATGTGAATCGAAATCATGACATTGACTCCGATATTAATTGTATGACCGAACGCTTCTCGCTTTAAAAAAATTTATAATTGATGGCAACAATACGACTCATGAATTAATATTTTAAACAATACGTACAAAATCTCAAGCGTCATGAATAATTTATGTTAAATGATAATTTTACTTATATTGATTTTAAGAAAAAAAAATAGTAATTTGTTTTAGAGAAATGATTTTTTGATTCATTCACTTGTCCAAATTTGAGTTTTAGTACATTGAGTTGTCAAATTTGGTTTTGATGCACTAACATTTAATTTTTTTACTATTTTTAGTCCAATTGTTGACGTGATATTTGATAATTCAACAATTTTCGATCTCAACATTTTTACGTCATGTCAGTAGTTTTTTTTATTACAAATCATTATTTTACAGTGTCACGTTACCAATTAGATAATTAATTGCTGAGAATTAAAATTTAGCGTACCAAAAACAAACTTTAAAAACTTAGTGGACCAGATCCTAAAAGTAAATAAGTTAGTGAACAAAAAAAAACTATTTTTCCTTTATTTAAAAGTTTTATTTGGAAATAAATGTTGATCTTCTATTAATAAAGTAAATATAAATAATGTATTATTTTTTTCTCTTATAAACCATGATAATCATAAACAATTATTGTAGCTTGACTTGTTTTGATTCTCAATCATCTTGGTCATACATAATAACATATTCAAAATTTTTTACGTATATTTTTTCCAGTTTATTGAATAAATTTGTTTGTTTGATTTCGATAATCAAATTTAAATATAAATTAGATAATAATATAGTATAAAAAATAATCGATATTCTAACAAAAAATATAGAAATAAAAATAATATTTTTATAATATAAACTCTGTGTGTTATAGTATATACAAATATATACAAAGAGTATTTAATTCAATTATACAAATAATTATTTAATTAATGATATATATATATATATACATATTTTTCATAAGTTCATCAAACTCTTGTTTTAAAAAATCTAACATATTAATATGTGGTAAATATCTTTTTTCAAAAATCAAATTCATATAATTTGCAACAATCAATCCAAACTTTTCTTTATACTTTTATTTGTTCAAATCTTGTAAAATTTTGTTCAAAAAACTCTAGAAAATTAATTTTAGTGGAACTGGTGACATTATTTTAAATTATCTTTTTTTCTTCCTATTCGAGATTATAAGTATATAAATAAATTTTTTTAATTTTTTTATTGTTATCGCTAATAACATAGTTTCTAGTCTAGATATATTATATTAATATTTCTTGAACCTTTAATCAAGTATATGAAGAGAATAATTTTATGTCGTCTAATCTCATTACCTTTAGTTTTTCAACCATTATTTTATACAACAATGCTTTGATAAAACATTAATATGTTTTCTGCTTAATTTCTTCAATAGTAATCTAATCGAGTTGTTTTAAATTTGATATACATATAAATTACATGTTGTTTTTACATGTCATAAAAAATATTTATATATGGAGTAGTGTAATAATTAATTTATAATTTTTAAGAATAGTATGTTAAATATATTATTTGAAAAAAATATGAGCAGATAAAAAAATGCGAAGAAAAATATTTTTTAGAGGATGAACAATCATATGTTAAACAAGTTAGAATTTTTTATACTCAATATTTCAAGGATTTAAGTAAATTAGATATAAGAGTAATTTGTCTGACATAAAAATCGATTTGAGTGTAGTGTTTTTCTACTTTTTGTCACGCAAATATTTACGATTTCATAAGTATAAAATTAATTGATTATATTAGTCAACTATTATATACTGTAGTACAAACATCAACATGAAACTTAGTAATAATCATTATATCTATATCTCGTTTATTTAAACTACAATTATTTTTTTATCTTTCTCAATTATATAGTATAGTTTTCATATTAAATATCATTTGTATTATTCTTTTAACAATTTACCCCTATTAAATTCATAAAATGTGTAATTATTTTATTTTATTAAAATTTCACTAAATAAGGGCAAAATGAGAAATTTATTTTTTCAAATACTTTCTTAATATATATGTGAAAATACACACAAGCCTAAATTAGTACGTAGGACAAAATGAGTATATATATATTTTTTACCTTGGACAAGAAAATATTGATGTTGTTGATTACATTTGTAGTCCCTAAAATTTCAAAAATATTATACAATTAGTCATTACCATTTGTTTTATAATATCTCTTCCTAAAAACTGAAATTTCAGAAAGTCTAGTTAGATGATCAAATCTAAAAAAAATAAATGAATGATTGAATAAAGGATGTGGGTACATTTTCTATATAAATAAAATATTAGAACCTCGACTTATGACATGATTTCACTCGTCTTGAATACAATGGTGAAAGTTAATGGTTTGATTTAATTTTTTTTATTTTTCTTAAAATTTTAATAATCAAAATATTACGTTAAAATAGTATAGTAAATTAAAAACGTAACTATGACAATAAAACTGAAATAAGTCGAAAAAATTAATTTTTTTTTTAAAATTTATAGAGCAAAAATTAAGGTAGTTTTCAATAATTACTTTTTATTTTCATGAGTGTCACAATATAGATTTAGGACATGAATTAAATATTAACAATTAATTTACCTTTAATAAATAAATGAACACACAAAATGATATGAATTAAATATTAACAATTAATCTAACTTGAATAAATAAATTAATAATCTATAAAATGACATGAAAAACCTTAAAAACCCTTGAAAATGACAAAAATATTAATTATTAAAAGAAATAATGAGGACAAAATTGTAAATTCATTACCAAAAATGTCAAAATATGGATTTAGGACATGAATTAAATATTAACAATTAATTTACCTTAGATAAATAAATTGACACAAAAATTGATATGAATTAAATATTAAAAATTAATCTACCTTGAATAAATAAATTGATTAATGTATAAAATAAATGCAAGACCTTAAAAACCTTGAAAATGACAAAATATTAATTATTAAATGAAATAATGATGACAAAATTATAAATTGACAATTAAAACCAAATAACTAATGAAATAATGAGGGTATTGAAAAAAATTCACAATTCAAACTTGTATATTTATATAGAATAATAGATAAATATATTATTTGAAAAAAATATGAGCAGATAAAAAAAATGCGAAGAAAAATATTTTTTAGAGGATGAACAATCATATGTTAAACAAGTTAGAATTTTTTATACTCAATATTTCAAGGATTTAAGTAAATTAGATATAAGAGTAATTTGTCTGACATAAAAATCGATTTGAGTGTAGTGTTTTTCTATTTTTTGTCACGCAAATATTTACGATTTCATAAGTATAAATTAATTGATGATATTAGTCAACTATTATACTGTAGTACAAACATCAATATGAAACTTAGTAATAATCATACTATCTATATCTCGTTTATTTAAACTACAATTATTTTTTATTTTTCTCAATTATATAGTATAGTTTTCATATTAAATATCATTTGTATTATTTTTTTAACAATTTATCCCTATTAAATTCATAAAATGTGTAATTATTTTATTTTATTAAAATTTCACTAAATAAGGGCAAAATGAGAAATTTATTTTTTCAAATACTTTCTTAATATATATATGTGAAAATATACACAAGCCTAAATTAGTACGTAGGACAAAATGAGTATATATTTTTTTTTACCTTGGACAAGAAAATATTGATGTTGTTGATTACATTTGTAGTCCCTAAAATTTCAAAAATATTATACAATTAGTCATCACCATTTGTTTTATAATATCTCTTCCTAAAAACTGAAATTTCAGAAAGTCTAGTTAAATGATCAAATCTAAAAAAAATAAATGAATGATTGAATAAAGGATGTGGATACATTTTCTATATAAATAAAATATTAGAACCTCGACTTATGACATGATTTCACTCGTCTTGAATACAATGGTGAAAGTTAATGGTTTGATTTAATTTTTTTATTTTTCTTAAAATTTTAATAATCAAAATATTACGTTAAAATAGTATAGTAAATTAAAAACGTAACTATGACAATAAAATTGAAATAAGTCCAAAAAATTAATTTTTTTAAAATTTATAAAGAAAAAATTAAGGTAGTTTTCAATAATTACTTTTTATTTTCATGAGTGTCACAATATAGATTTAGAACATGAATTAAATATTAACAATTAATTTACCTTCAATAAATAAATGAACACACAAAATGATATGAATTAAATATTAACAATTAATCTAACTTGAATAAATAAATTTAATAATCTATAAAATGACATGAAAAACCTTAAAAACCCTTGAAAATGACAAAAATATTAATTATTAAAAGAAATAATGAGGACAAAATTGTAAATTCATTACCAAAAATGTCAAATTATGGATTTAGGACATGAATTAAATATTAACAATTAATTTACCTTGGATAAATAAATTAGACACAAAAATTGAAATGAATTAAATATTAAAAATTAATCTACCTTAAATAAATAAATTTAATAATGTATAAAATAAATGCAAGACCTTAAAAAATCTTGAAAATGACAAATTATAATTATTAAATGAAATAATGAGGACAAAATTATAAATTGATAATTAAAACCAAATAACTAATGAAATAATGAGCAAAAATTGAAATGAATTAAATATTAAAAATTAATCTACCTTAAATAAATAAATTTAATAATGTATAAAATAAATGCAAGACCTTAAAAAATCTTGAAAATGACAAATTTTAATTATTAAATGAAATAATGAGGACAAAATTATAAATTGATAATTAAAACCAAATAACTAATGAAATAATGAGGGTATTGAAGGAAATTCACAATTCAAACTTGTATATTTATATAGGTAATAATAATAATAATAATAATAATAATAGCCTAATAGATAATAGATATATATGTGAAAAACCCAAGATTCCAATAAATAAAAATTTAAAAATTGGCCGTTTTGAAAACAAAAGAAATATAATCCAATATCAGACAGATTCAGACCAGTCAAAGCAAATCATGTTCTCCTTTTGGCATTAAGATTCCTCACTGTGCTATATAAGTTACTGTACGTTCAACTTCAAAGTCAACAAATACACTTGGCAACACCAAAATTCAAACTTGTCACATTTTTTCTTAGTCTTAGCCATATGAATTCCATTCCAAACAACTAAAGATTCAGAATATATGGGCACTGGCTGGCCATGGACTTTACATTCAATCAAGATAGGAAAAGGTATCATACGTATCTTTATATTTTTCATCCCTCTTGTTTTGGAACGTATCTTTATTTTCCCACCTACCATGGTTTTTTTTACCCGAAACAATTCGACAGACGATGTAATTATAAAAGGATTATTAAGATAATCCAAAATTTTTTATGCAGCCTAGATTAGAACAGGGTCGAGCATTTCTAAAAGTATAGAGAACGTGACAAGAAGTAAATCAAGTTTAATGCTCGTGACCTTTAAAAAATCTGACAAGAAGTGGGAGGAATTCATGAACTACAAGTACAAAAAGAGGCCATATGAATCTTTACAAAAACAGCTAAATCTTTGATTCACACTATCACCAGAACAGAGCTTGAGTTCCTATCCTTGATATCCACGAAATAATACATCGAACCCTTCTCGGTTGGGAGCCTGAGGGGGCGATTTCTTGATCCTGAACAGAGCTCCTACTGCTGAATATGAAAAGGCGTTTGCTCTATGGTTTCTGTCTAGCCGAACATGTGCACTTCGAGCGATTATCAGAGAGCGTCTGAGGGTTCAAAAAACAAATGGCATTGACAGATTCAAAAAATAATATTAGTGATTTGGCAATTTGGTATACACACCTTTACTTGTCGTTGAAGATCTTTAATGTAATCAACAGCTAAATCCAACATGTCTGATGTATTTGTTTGCTGCAAATTGAAGTGAATGCAGAAATTGATCGTCCATTAAAGAGAATACATAAGAGGTCATAATCCGGAGCACACTGTAATTTTAGAAACCATTTTCATACAGTATGAGCAACAGACATGAAATATAAACCAGAAACCGATTTTTCTAGGTTCACATGCGCAGGATGGTCAATATTAGATGATGAAAAAGGTTGCTAAATAAGTAACGCAGACAACAAAGATCTCTTAACTTGTCACCTGCTTACTCTATTATCATGATGGAAATCAATTTTTCCAAAAGAAGAATTGGGTTTGTGGAAAATGAACCAACAATAGGTCCTTACACTTGGAATGAATATCTAAACCGAGTATAATCTAAACCCAAAAGACTACCTTGGGATAGTATATCATCAAACCTAACACTGCACAATCGTTTGTAAAGCCGATGCAGGATTAACACTGCTAACCTCGTGAGAAACCGGCATCCACCATACCACACTACGGATGGCTTTCAATAACCTACTAAATAGCATCCTTCGCATACAATTTAATACATTTAAAGATGTGCCTCCATTTGTGAATCGGTATTTAATCAAAATATATGCAAGAAAGAGGTTTACCTTTTCCATGTTAGGCACGAGATCTTGCAGCCTCCTCATCCGTTCACTGATTTTCGTCCTTCTAACCTGAAATCATGGCATAAAATCCTGAAATGCACTTCATTCTTCAAAAATCCATATCGTTTTTCTTTTTTTTATTGCATGAAACTAGTAAAGAATGGGAAGTTTACTCTCTCAGCTATGCTTCGCGGGTGCGTGGCGAAACCCCTTTTCGCTCTGATTTTACAGGGCACCGAGTCTTGCATCAGTTTCTCCATCGCAAACATTTCGGCTGAACTTTTAGGCAGACTCAGGTGATGAGACAACTTGGAGATTGTGTGCTTACTTCCGCCATCAATACTCTGCTAAACATATCAGTATCTTACATCATTAATCTCAAAATGATCCGGAAAAAAAACGAATGATTAGAATTCTAAGGCAAGACCTGATGAGTATCTGTTAATCCTTTGAAGAAACTGTCAGGCAGGATAACTGAATCATCCCAAGAATTTACTGGGAAACCCGAGCTGTATCCACCATTTTTATCACGATTTTCGCTGAATCGTCCCTCTCCATGACTGTTTGCTGCAGTTTTATAATCCACTTCGCTTAAATTAGCTGCACCGAGCTCTATACAGAGAGCTAAAACATGTCAGCATCCTGTGAAACTAAAAATTACTGGAAAATCAGCTGTAAAAGGCGAATAGTAAAAACCACCATTCTTGATGTTTATGCTTTCGAATAATCCAGCAGGAGAACTTCTGTGTCGAATGAGACTGCCTCCACCACCACCCTCTTCCGTCTTCATCTGCACGGCGGCGGAGTTCGAATTCATAGAATCCATCAATCCATAATTCGAATCTTCTTGCATATCAGAATTTGTGTCACCGGAATTGATTATCTGATACATCATATGAGAAACCGAAGAAAAGTCATTGCTCTGCTGTTTTTGCAATTGCTGCCGAGGTTTGTTGGCTGAAGATTCGATCTTTCTCGGCGGCGGATACTGTGGATCTAATTGTGATTGTGGATTCAAATTGGAAGAGCAGTTTTCTTGAATGGTTTCGGAAGTATTCATGAAGAAAAATTTCTGGGTCTCGGGACTTGAAGCTCGAGGGTTCAAAAGATGCTCAAATTCATCTTCCCCAAATCCATCATCACCCAGGATATTATTATTATTACTGTTTAAAAGAGTTGAAAAATAAGAACTTGGAGCAGATCGGTAGCGAGTTAATCCAGAGCCTATCTGCATATTTTGCCGGAACTCTTGCTGATTATTCATCAAGTTTTGAAAAACAAAGAATTGGCGCAGAATCAAAAGCAGAAAAGAAGAGAGAACGGGGGAAAAACAAATCTATTAGATCAAAAAGAAAATCTTGAAAATGTCTGAAAATCCAAGAATTACAACTTTTTTTACAGGATCCGGCCAAACCAGCCAATCAATCCGAGACATGCATAAAAGCAAGGAATATTCAAATGCTCAACTTTACAGAATCAAGAACCTGAATTGAGCAGAATATGAGCCTACTGATGTATAAGTGATATCCCAAGGATTTATCTTAAAATACAACCAACTAGAAAATAATACTGAAACTGTGATTGAAGTGAAAAAAGGATACGATAAGATTAACAAGAAAAAGAACAATCAAGAAAAGGAAGAATACATATAGTTAATCAGATTAAAGAAAGAAAAAACAACAAACAGGAAAAAGCCAGAGCCTTCAATCAAGCACACGTGTTGCTTTTAAAAGCGCAACGACTTTTTTACTTTCTTCACAGAAAGATTGCTTCTTTATCCTTTCCTGCGAAAAGGGTTCTCAAATAAAACAGTCCAGAGCACTAGTAGTGACGGTGGCGGCGGCGGCGGCGGGTTTGGTTTAGAGAGAGAGAGTGAGAGGGGAAGAGAGAGAGAGAGTTGAATATAGCGCAGCCAATGGGAACTCAGGAGTGCCAATGATCTTGGATTAATTTGGCAAAAGAAGGTCAGAACATTGCATTTATGATGAAGTAGGGGTCGTAGTGTTTTTTTTTTACAGAAGTAAATGATGTAATAAATTTGACAGTTCTTCCTCCTTTTGGCATTCAGTTTACGGTTGCCCTTTTATCATCTTAGCCTTTAATGGCTATGTCAACAAAGGACACATTGTTTTTTATATATATATATATATATATATATTTTTTTTTTCATAAAATAAATTCAAATCCACTTGAACCTAATCTTTTTAAAGAAAAAATTATAAGGAATGAGGTTTTTTCGATATCCTTTACGACCGATCTAGATCTCTTCTTTATTACAAGATATTTATGTTATCCAACATACGTGGGATGAATGACCTTTATGATTTTTAAAATTTCGCTCTTTTAAAAAAAATTATTTTTAAAAACACTGGATGGTTTTTTTTTAAAAAAAAAATCATGAAACTTAATATGCAATGACTTGGCAACAACTCTTTGGTTACAACATTTTTCAAACAAAAAAAAAAGAAAAGGGATTGCATCGAAAAACATGAAGTCCCGTCTATATTATAAATTTATTGGACAATCTTATTAGCTTCTTGATCGACACATCTTTGGCATTAATGTTCATGAATTGAAACAAAAACTACTTGAGAACAATGTCTTCTCACGGAGAGCAGAACGAAATATTGTCGATTGGGTAAGTCAAGCTCGATAGATTTCCTTACAACTATGTGAAAGATTGAACCACGAAGAAAAAAAAACGAAATGCTATCAGCCATTGAGTAAGTGAATTTTGATTCAAGCTCGATAAATTTAAAAATCGTTTTAATTCTAGCTAGTTTTAGGTAGTGTTTGGTAGAACTTTTAAAAAGCACTTAAAAATTGAGAAGTGCTTCCTAGAAGTTTTTTCAAATATATGATAAGTTGGAGGTCATATTTTAACCGTTTACGAGATCGTGAGCTTAGTTTAAATATTTAGATAAAATTTGAATAATGTAAATATAATTTAATATATTTAGCATGCAATAAATAATGGGTTCGCTTGCGTTCCTAAATGGGAAAGCACAAGTGCCGTGCAATGAGTTGTGGTATTTGACGAAGCTATGTCACACTCCCATTTGACTAATCCCTTAATAAGGACAGGGACAGATCGAACTTGGTAGAGCCGATTACATTACTAATTTGCTTTGGAAAAAATTCTGAATTTCATTGAAGATATCGACATATCCCTAGTTATCAGAGTTGTCCCTATAAGCAAGACATGTTACATTTAAATCTACTTTAAAAACAAATTATTCGCTTATTTATTTATTTTATTGATTTCTTTATTATAAATACACGAGTTCGTTTCACCATAGTCGTTCGTATAAAACTAATTAATTTACCCATCACCACATGCATATAAAATTATGAATCCCCTACGCGTACATTGCTTTATAATCAATAATACACGAGATTATCAATTTATTTATTATTTTAAACTTTTGTACAAAAAAAAATTATGTATGCGGAATTAGCTGTCATGATCAATTATTTTATACGTTAGGGTGGGTTTTAATTGATTGAAATAAAACAATAGATTGGTCCACAAAATCAGCAAGGGGGTCATAAAAATTTTTATGAGAAGGTCTCATGAGTCAATTTTTATAAGATATATATCTTATTCGATTCGATCCATAAAAAAATATTAATTTTTACGTCAAAATTATTACTTTTCATTTTTTATTGAACTGGATATGCATGTCATGTGATGGTTTTAAAAGAAATCTACTCTTCTTAGACAATAAACATGTTCAAAATAATAAATATTTGATTCATTTTCGAATAAGTATTTTATTAACTATTCTTAGACAATAGACATGTTCAAAATAATAAATATTTGATTCATTTTCGAATAAGTATTTTATTAACTATTATAATTATGATGCTCATATGATTAAATTCAAGATTTTTTTTTCGATTCAAAAAAAAATTCAAGATTTTTTTTCGGGAGTTTTGTATGCATTTGAAAAAAAAAATATTTGTAATGTTTAACTTTGACTTTGTCTCTTAAACGGATAAGATTAGCCTTCATATATATTATTTTATTATTTATATATAAAAAGGGTATTGCTTTTTTTAAAAAATATTATATAATTTCTTGTTTTTCCCATGCAATTTCAAAATTTAATTAGATCATTTTAATTTACGCAAACGAATTTATAGTTGATAATATAGTAATAAACTAATAATATCAGTGATATAATATAAAAAAACAAATTTATATTTGCTAATATAGTAATAAACTAATAATATCAATGATATAATATAAAAAACTAATATAACATGTTAATTTAAAATTACACTATGTTTCTTTGAATTTTGGATCTTTACATTGTTTAAAAGTTCTTCCACATTACTGGGATCGAGATTAATATTATCCTAAAGCCTGAAAATTTATTTGATATGGTGGTATTTGGAATTTCATATTGTATTAAAATATTAAATTAAAAATTATATTGACGGGGAATATATATAAGCTTATAACAGTTAGATACACGTGATTTAACATTAATGATAACGAAATAGATCGTTGAAAGAATAAAATGCCAGAAAATAATTGAATATTTATATGGTTTGCTGATTTATGATCTCCGCAAAATCTGGCTTGGCATATAATTTAGACTATACTGTTAAAAAATAGCATATGATAAACTTATATTAGGATACGCCAAGACTCCTTTCAAGTACATGTCATTATGTGTGTGTGTGTGTGTTTATATAGATTATCTATATATCACGGGATTAAAATTACAAGAAATTTAACATTAATTGTTTGAATTAAAATTTTAAACCGTTTTTTTGTTCAGAAAAATTCAGTCAGTTCTAATCATCACATCACTCAAGTCTGGCATTGTTTGGTTTGATGTATTATTAATCTATGTATAAGTCCCAATCAATTTCGCCTTATTTTTATCATATTATTTATCTATTTATTAATTAATAATTTTACATCAATTAAATCAAATAAATTATAATCTATCCATCAAATCAAATAATGTATTAAATATTTTTTCTTATTTATTTTTAATTTACATTATATTACTTATCTATGGATTACTTATCCTATCACTCAAACCACACAAATTTTTTTTATATGCATATGAAGACTTTAATTTGGTGGCTTTCCAGTTAGAACACAAATTCACATGGGCCGCAATTTAATTCAACCTGTTATTATTTATTTTATCTGTAAAGATTCGTCCTAATTTTTCGAAATTGCACCCGCATCGTATGGAAATATAATTTTTAACAGATTTTGTACTTCAAATCATGCGTCAGATCGCAAGTAAATTGTTCAATGTCTTTGTTGCCACACATTTATTATCTCTTGTCGATCAAATTATCATTTATTCCATTTGATGTATTTTAATTTAGTTTTTTTTCAACGAAATATTAAAATGAGATAAAATTTGAATTTTTGTTTAGTTACTATTACGTGTAAAATGTGCATGTGTTAGATGAACTGAAGAAAGTGTTGCAACGATGAATAATTTGTTTTAAATTGTGTAACATTTTTTATGGACATTTGTGTGTGAATCAACTTCTACAAATTCAAGTCTAACAAATAATAACATTAATCATTATGACAAAGACTGTCACAATTACTAGCAATCTAATTATTATTATGCATTTATTTCAAAACGCAGTAACGCACTATTAATTTATGCATGCAGTACTAGCATCTTGCAGGATTTTGGGATGTTTTAATTAAGATATAGATATATTCTTTTATACAATCTTAATTTTTTATTTTGTAATTGGGAGATAAAATAAAATATCAGAATACTAAAGTAGAACATAGACGATTTGATTTCATTTTGAGAAACCAATTTCTAAACATTCACTTAATTCGTTTATTTCCTTATTTTAAATATATATTAAAAAATCAGTATGCTATTATATTATATTTTAAAATTAATTTACAGTATATCTCACCCATAATCGTTCATTTTCCACACAAAAAACCAATTCAAAATATTTAAGTGATGTTTATTATACATTCATAGTAAAAATTATTTCACCAAAAAATAAATGCATACATGCATATATATTTTATTCCCTTATTTTATCCAAAATTTACACAATGAAACAAAATATTTTGAAAATTCGTAATCTAATATAATTATGCCTTTTGGCACGGGAAAAAAAACACATACCTTTTTTTCTTTTGAAGTATGAAAAAGGGACATATATATATTGAAATAACATATCTTGCACATGTCTTTTAAATTATTTCCTTATTGCATTCAATTTCTATATTTATAATTTTGCCTTTCTTAGAACAAGTTTTAAAATTAGTAATATATCAGTTATATCTTGATTCGAAATATTTGATTCTGATGATATATTGTTTCCATGTTTTGTAGGTTCTTATTTATGGAAACATATTGAAGATCTATTTATAGGAGTGCTTACACCGATCTGATAATAGAACAACGAGATAGAGAGATCAAGAGAGTGAAACATAGAGAGCAAAATACATAGAGAAAGTGTTTCAGAAATTCTAGAGTATTGAAGATCGATCATTGAAGAATTTCTGAAGAAAATACTACTGCTACGTTGTGTTGCCGAGTAGTGTTGGAAACACTGAAGAACACACGAGTGAAGTGTTGTTCTGAAAGTGGTTCTTTGGTTTTTGTTTTTCGGTTTAGAACTTCCTATTGGTTTATTATTCTAGTTCTTACTAGTTTTTAGGAAGCCGTTTATTATCTCAATCTGTTGAGAAAAGTAGATTTTTCGTAAAACAATCACTAGTTGGTTTTTGTAAACTGATTTGATTTTCTAGTGATTATTTCTCCATGAGGCATTGTACAAGTACTTAGTACTTGTGCATAATTATTTTTGTGTTATTTACTTTTACTGTTAGTTAATTATTCTGCTGCATAGTGTTATCGTGAAATGTTGACAACACTGAAAGATAACACATACTCGAATATTTATTTCTGGTATTTCTGTGATTTCAGACTGTTCAAACCTTACAATTGGCGTCAGAGACATTCACTTGACGATATTAAGTGTGATTCTATTTTTGTGTTTGACAGGACATCACAATGGAGATAACCTTATTCAGGAACTGCTCAACGCCCTCCAATCTTGGATGGATCCAACTATGCTATCTGGAAAGTTAGGATGCGTGTCTACATCAAATCGATTGATGAAAAGACATGGCAGCGTGTGTTACAAGGCTGGAATTCACCAAGGAGAACTGATGGAGAAGGACATTTTCTCCTCAAACCAGAAACGGAATGGAATGCCGATGAAACTGCTGCTTCGAATATGAACAACAAAGCTCTTAATGCTATATTTACTTCTCTAGATTCTAATATGTTTTCACTGGTCACTAACTGTGTATGTGCTAAACAGGCTTGGAAAAAACTTCAAATGCACTGTGAAGGATCCGATAGTGTGCATCGAACCAAAAGAAGGATTCTCACTACTCAGTTTGAAAATCTGAGAATGGAAGAAAGTGAGACGATCGATGAATATGAACGCCGCTTGAGGAAGATCGAGAATGAGGCAATTGATCTTGGTGATGCTATTTCAAATGAACACCTGGTGAGCAAAATGTTGAGATCACTGCCCGAAAGATTTTAAAAGAAGATTTGTGTTATTGATGAATCAAAAGACACATCAATTCTGGGTTTGGATGAATTGATGAGTTCGCTTCGAACATATGAGTTAGAGATGAATTTTGGAAAAAATGACAAAGATAAGTCTATTGCACTTCAAGTTTCTAACGACTCATACCATGATTTTGTTGATTTGACACATGGAGTAAACGAGTCTGATCTAGGAGATGATTTCATTGCTTTTCTTACCAAACAATTTGGTAACTACTTGAAGAGAATGAGAGATTTTAAGAAACCTGGTCAGAAACCTAAAGTTTTGAATGCTCCTACTGTTGGAAAACCATTGAGGATATGCGGACCAGAACAGAATACCATCCCTTCAAAGAGTCAAAATCACTTTTAGAAAGAAGGAAAAACACTGAATATCTCAAAGAAGTTTGAATCTGTGAAATGTCATGAGTGCACAGGCTTCGGTCACTATGCTAATGAGTGCCCAACCAGACTTCGCAAAGGAATGTGTGCTTCCCTAACTGATGATGAAGATGAGGAAGGAACAGAACAAGGAGAAGAAGAGACTCACAATGCTCTTTCATTTTTGGTGATGCAGAAGAAACACAGTGCTGTCACATGTGTCACAACACTTGGTCACAACACTGACCAAAAAGTACTTTGTCTGAATGCATCTGTTTCTGGAGACTCAAATCAGGAAGCTGGTGAAGTAGAACTGTCTTGGGATAATGCTCAGAAGATGTATGAAGAATTATATAATGACTGGATATTAAGGAACAAGACAAATTCTGCTTTAATAAAGGAGAACAGTGAACTGAAAGCTTCAGTGGCTAGACTTGAAGTTGTTCTGAGCAAGAAGGATTTAGAACTAGGCAAGGTCAAAGAAGATCTTGGAAGAGCCAATGCAATTCTCGCAAAGTTTAATTCAAGCAAGACCAAGCTGAATTTAATTTTGATGATGGGAAAAGATGATAGAGCTGGTCTAGGATTTCATAATAGCAAGTTTGAAGTTGAGGAGTCATCAAAAACTATTTTTGTCAAAGAGAACAGTAAATCTGCTAGCGTTCCTATTGCAATTCCAAAGGAAAAACCAATTCCATTGAAGGCACAAGCTCCTGTTCAGAAGAAAAAGCAAAGGAAGCGTAGGTTTGTTTGTCATTACTGTCACAAGCAAGGTCACATCAAGCCTTACTGTTTCAAACTCAGGTATGACTATATGTACTGGAATTCTAGGCAAGAACTGTCATCAGTGTTGCCAACACTGAACCAAAACACTGGCAGGAGGAAAAATACAGAGAAAAAAGTTTGGGTACCAAAAGCTAAATCCAGCTGTAATGTTGTTTATACTTCCTTAAAAACTAATGTTGCAGGTCATTGGTACTTCGACAGTGGCAGTTCACGCCACATGACAGGATTGAAGAAGTATCTTTCTGACTATGTTGAACAGGATAAAGGAAAAGTGACTTATGGAGGAGGAGCCAATAGAAAGATTGTTGGAAAAGACACTTTGAATGTAGAAGGACTGCCTAAGCTTCACAATGTTCTACATGTTGAAGGATTAAATGCTAATCTTATTAGCATTAGCCAACTCTGTGATGATGATCTTTATGTTAAATTTGATAAGAATTTATGTCAAGTTTTTAATAAAAGTAATTCGTGTGTTTTGACAGGGTCTAGATCATTGGACAACTGTTATCAACTTGGAGAGGAACTTGCTTGCAAATTCACAAAGGTTGATGATTTAAATTTATGGCATCAAAAGTTGGGACATGCCAACTTCAAAGCATTGAAGAAACTGAGCCAGTATGATGTTGTACGTGGGATGCCAAATTTAACTTCTGGGGTTCCTTATGTGTGTGGAGACAGTCAAAAAGGTAAGCAAACTCGTGTGTCACATCCAGTGTTACAACACTGTGGGACAACACGATGTCTTAAACTCCTACACATGGACTTAATGGGACCTATGGAGGTTGAAAGCTGTGGAGGTAAGAGGTATTCATTTGTGTGTGTTGATGACTTTTCAAGGTACTCATGGGTAAGTTTTTTAAGAGAAAAGTCTGAAACTTTCGATGCTTTCAAAAAATTGATAAAGCAGATCACTAATCTGTTTGCTTTGAAGGTTATCAGGATTCGAACTGACCATGGTAAGAAATTTGAAAACTCATTATTTGATCAATTTTTATGAAAAGGAAGGTATATCACATGAATATTCAGCACCTAAGACACCTCAGCAGAATGACATTGCCGAAAGGAAAAACAGAACCCTCCAAGAGATGGCAAGGGTTATGTTAAGCTCCAAAAATATTGCAAAAAGATTTTGGGCTGAGACTTTAAATACTGCATGTCACATATCCAATAGGGTATATTTAAGGAAAGGTTCTACTATGACATCCTATGAAATTCTCATGGGAAAGAGGCCTAACCTTAAATATTTTTATATTTTTGGATGCATATGTTATGTTTTGAATGACAGGATGCAGTTGGCTAAGTTTGATTCAAAAACGATTAGTGTTTATTTCTTGGATATGCTTTGAATAGTCGAGCTTATCGTGTGTTTACTTGAGAACTAGAACTATCATTGAATCTATTAATGTGGTATTTGATGATTATGCTGATCTGAAGGGGAAAACAATTGAAGACAATATTGATGATCTGCTAGATACTGTCTCTTCACAGACTGATTCCAGTGTTGTCAATAGTTTTGTCCCTCCTAAAAAATCACCCAGCACAACACTGAGTCCAACACTGAATATTAATGAACAGAGTACAGAAGAACATGATGATTTTGAAGATGAAATACGAGATGCTGGACATGATGTACCCAGCAGATTCAGAAAAACCATCCTACTTCACAAATCATAGGAGATGCACAAGAAAGGATGCAGACCCGAAGAAAGGAAAAAGTTGATTATCGAAAGATGAGTGGGTTAGTGTGCATGACTTTCGCATACTCTCAGGTAAGACATTCTTGTTTTGTGTCTAGTATTGAACCAAAAAATGTTGGTGAGGCTTTAAAAGACGAGTTTTGGGTCAATGCTATGCATGATGAATGTAGTGACCCGCACCATGATCACTTACTAATCAAAAGCTTAAGCATGCATTTAACTTAATCAAATAAAATATCAGAAATAACAGCGGAAACTTAAACAATAATAAAAATATTGTTTACAACCATATCGAATAAAACCAGTGTATTAACCCAAATACAACTGAAACAAAAGCTTAGACAATAACCCTGCTGGTCCTCCATCGCCTAAGCTCTCCTGGAACCACCCGCATCGTCCAGCCGCAGACCTGCCCCATGAAATAGGGTGTCCAGATACAACAAAGTACGAGACGTGAGCATGATAAGCTCAGTACGAGAGTATGAGTATACGGTGTTATGTGTGCATGTATGCAAGTGAACTAGGTACCAAGACTCTCAGGTCAAGAAACAAGCTCATAGACCGGGCCCAGGGTATATAGCACGCTGCGCCGTCGCATCAGGAGGTGGCTCATATACCCAGTGGATAATGGTGACCTGATACTAGTACATGTGTCCAACCATAAGGTGACCTGACACAAGACTTACGTATACAACCATCCACAAACTCGTAGGGTAAGCGCCCTACTACAGGATACCTCTAAGATAAAAGCTCAATATGCTCATGTATGCAACATACAGTCATGACATGCTGTATATATAAAGGCATATAAAATATGCAATCACATAATCCATGAAAACACATAATACATGCATAATCAATCTGGATATCTCGAATAATACTTCCGTACCTCATACACTAGGCAAGCTAGACCAGCACTATGTCCAAGCCTACAGTCCGTACTACAATGCAAAGTACTCATGCATTACCACTTTATTCTAAAAGCCTTAACTACGCTATAGCATACTCCCTATTTACTATAAAGAGCCAGAGCTATACCTGCGTCCGTTGTCAGCCCACTGATGATGATTGCCCCAGAACTTGGGCACCACTCGACCGTAACCCTGGAGCGCCTCGCCAACCTCTGGACCAAGCCTAGGAAGGCTAGAATCACCCCTAAAACACCTAGAATACTCTAAAACCGAGAGAGAAGATGTGAGATTGGTATGAAATTGTGGCCCTCGGAACCCCTATTTATAGGCCACGATCGGAAGCTTCGATCACCTGATCGGAAGCTCCGATCGGTGCATGTTTGCCACGTTTTGGACGGCCGAGATCGGAAGCTCCGATCGCAGGATCGGAAGATCCGATCTCCTGCATCTGGCCACGTGTTTAAATCTCCTTGACACCTGTTTCTGGTTGAGATTGGAAGCTCCGATCTCAGGATCGGAAGCTCCGATCTGCCCGGAAGCTCCGAACTGTTTCTCATGTTTTCGAACTGGTTTTGGGCCCCCAAGACCCCAGGGACCTACCCCACCATTTTCGGACGTTCCAGATCTGATTTTCCACTTATTTTTGCCAATTAAGGACTCCTTAAACATGTTTTGATACTTTTAAAATTATATGTCATTTTCTAACATGTTTAAAATCACTTAATCTTGTAAAATGGAACCGGGCTACTACATTCTCCCCCTACTTAAGATATTTCGTCCTCGAACAATCTTAAGTACTGAATGCAGTAAAACACTGAATAAACATCTTTTATTCAAATTGATTCATTTTACAAGTTACAATCTGAAAATACAACAATTCAAAATAACTCTGGATAATCTGTACGCATACGACTCTCAAGTTCCCAAGTGGCCTCCTCAGTGCCTCGACGCTGCCACTGAACTAGAACAAGAGGAATGGTCTTGTTGCGTAACACCTTATCCTTATGACCTATGATAGGCAAAGGTCTCTCCACGTATGTTAAATCCGAGTCCAACTGTACCTCAGACGGCTGTAAGATATGAGACTCATCCGCCACATACCGTCGTAACAGTGAAACATGGAACACATCATGGATTTTTGACAAATACGGTGGTAACGCCAACCTGTAAGCCAGATCTCCAACACTTTCCAGAATTTCAAATGGACCAATGAACTTAGGAGATAGCTTACCTTTGTGACCGAATCTAAAAATCCTGCGAAATGGTGAGACTTTCAGGAATACTTTCTCACCCACCTCAAACTGTAAAGGTCTGCGCTTGACATTCGCATAACTAGCTTGTCGATCCTGCGCAACCTTAATTCTCTTCTTGATCTGTCCAACAATATCAACAGCCTGCTGGACTAACTCTGGTCCCTCAACCTGTCGCTCCCCCACTTCCTCCCAGAACAGTGGAGTACGACATCGTCGCCCGTACAACGCCTCAAACGGAGCCATCCCAATACTGCGATGGTAACTGTTGTTGTACGCGAACTCAATCAATGGAAACTGATCTTGCCATGCTGGACCAAAATCCATAGAACATGCTCGCAACATGTCTTCAAGAGTACGAATCGTGCGCTCTGACTGCCCGTCAGTCTCTGGGTGATATGCTGTACTCAAACTAAGAGTAGTACCCATAGCATGCTGAAGACTCCCCCAGAACCTGGAAGTAAACCTGGGATCTCGATCGCTGACGATGCTCACAGGCACTCCGTGGAATCGAACAATATCCTGGATGTACAATCGTGTCATCCTATCAAAACTAAAGTCTCGGTTATAAGGAATGAAATGTGCTGACTTGGTGAGTAGGTCCACCACAACCCAGATAGCATCACAATTCCTCGAGCTCACCGGTAAATGGGTCACGAAGTCCATCGTGATCAACTCCCATTTCCACTCAGGAATAGGTAAACTGTTGTAGTGACCCTGCATGGTATCTGAAACGACCCTAACTCTATAATAAATAAATATGCGGAAATTTTTTTTTTTATACTACCAAATAAAATATGTACATATATGCACATACATATATGCACAGAATAAAATATTTAAAATAAATACATGACTAAATAAATAAATAATTAAATACTTAAGAAAAATGCAATCCTTAAAATAATTAAACATTTGAGTCAACCCTAGAATTAAAAATATACTGCATAAATAAAATAATAAAATGTGTCATGCACTAAAAATATTTAATAAAATATTCCAATAAACCTCAACCAATAAAAATATTAAAATGTATCATGACACTCAAACATGGTGACTCAGAAGCTGTCACGGTCACGGGGCTACTGCAGCGCTGCTCATACATCCTCACCACCGGTAGGAGTAACCTGCTCCTCTACGTACTCACCTGCACCATATCAGTGTAGTGAGCCTAGAGGCCCAACATGCATACTAACAAGGGTTCAAAATAATTTAAAAAAATTTAATACTAATACATACATATACATGAATGAGCAGGCTTAAAATTACATAACATAACTTACTTAAATAAACATAAATACATAATACATAACATACATACTTGAGTTGTTGAGCATTTATTTTCTTAACATCGAATGGTCCTATCCGTAAGTGTGACCCATACTTATAGTGCGACTGATCAGTCTAAGAAACCATCGTACGAGGCTGGTGGCGAACCACCCATACATAAATGGCAGAAACTGCCCATACATAAATGGCAGAAAACTGCCCATAAATGGCCACACTACTTCAATTTCCAACTAAAATATTTTATTTGCTCAACCATAGAATTTCAATCATAGCATAAAAATTGATTTCATGAATGCATATACTTAAATAAATTGTGTGTTCTTCATATATATTTAATTTAATTTTCTTACTAACATATAAATATTAAAATAACTTAAATGCATAAAAATAATTAAATATATAATCAGGACACATGCAATTTTCTCATGGGTTGATACAGCTGCTGGCCAACTTAAAAACTTAATTAAAAATTATTAAAATCCCAAAAATAAATAAAATAACCCAAAATAATTTAATGGAACCCAAATAAATTAAATGGTACTAATTAAATTTTTGGGAATTTAATTAGTCCATTTAATTCCTAATTAACTTAAAAACTTAAAAATAAAAATACCCGAGCCCAAATAAAATAACCCGGACCCGGACCCACTTAACTTAACCCACTAACCTACTGACCCGAACCGGACCCAAGACCCGACCCGGAAACCACCAAAACCCTAGAACCCGACCGCCCCCTTCTCCATTCTTCTCGACCGAGAGCAGCAGGCCTTCTTGGCCTGCTGCCGGCCGGCTCCGGCCACCCCTGGCCGGGGCGCCGCCGCCCGGACGTAGCCCACGTCCGGGCGGACCTAACCCAACCAGGCCCCAGCCCCCATGCAGCCAGGAACCACCGAGCCGCAGCCTTTCTCCCCAAACCCTAAAATGTGTCCAGAAAATCGGCAGCCATGGTTCAATTCGAACCAGGCCGATCCTAGCCCATTCCAGCCCTTGTCCGGCCCTACCACTCGACCCTAGGGACCCCAAGGAACCCTTCTAACCATGGACCAGCAGCCCACCTAGCCATGGACATGAAAAACGTGAGCATGAACACCATGAAGCCAAACCGAGTGCAAATAGAGAAAGGATTTGAAAAACTTGCTGTCAAAAAAACGTTGAATCTCGGCACTACACACCCACACACATACATACACTGATATAGGATTTAAAAGGGAAGAAAATCATGCCTTAACACCGATTGATAGAGCTAAAAACGTGTACGACGGGCTTCGGGACGACGGGGCGACGACGGGGTGACTTCGAGCTAGAAACTCACGGCTAAAGCTTCTTGGATGGTGATGGCCGATGATGAAGAGCTGAGAGGTGAGGGTGACGGCTGATGAGGGAAAGAAAAGTGATCGGCTAGTAGGGTTGGGTAGATTAGGTTTTATTTTTTTTTTTTTTTGTGTTAATTAAAATATAGGTTTAGTAATTAAATATAAAAGGTTTTAAATATTAACTACACAACTTAAACTCCTAATTAAACTTTAAAAATCTGATAACATAAGAAAAATCTCGAAATATTAATTTAAGGGGATTTTAAAAATACTAAAAAGTCAATATTTTGACTAATTTTGGATAAAAATGACCCCTAAAAATTAAATAAAATTAAATACTTAAAATTTTGAGATAATAAAACTCAAAATAATATTTTAAGGCTCTAAAAAGGCTCATAAAATAATTTGGGTGAAAAGTCGTCATCTCGTCCGTCCACGGTCCCGTCTACGCGATCAAATAATAAAATACTAAAAATCATAAAAATCCCTAATTATGGGTTAAATGCTTAAAATAAATTAAATCATGCATAAATAATTCACATAATTATTTAACCCATAAATCATAATTTTAAATAATTAAATATCCTAATTATGCAGGCGGATTTATGTAATTAAAAATACCGGGTGTTACAATTCTCCCCCCCTTAAATTGAATTTCGTCCTCGAAATTAAAGTACTTACCCGAACATCTCCGGGTAGCGAGTCCTCATATCCTCCTCGGTCTCCCAAGTAGCTTCCTCCTCCGAGTGATTCAGCCACTGGACTCTGACCATCGGTATGACCCGTGTCCTAAGCCTCCGCTCCTCTCTAGCCAAGATCCGCACTGGTCTCTCCTCGTAAACAAGATCTGGTGGCAACTGTAAGGGCTCGAAATCCAACACATGCGACGGGTTGGAGACATATCTCCGAAGCATGGATACATGGAAAACGTTGTGCACTGCCGCTAGCCCTGGAGGTAGAGCTAAACGATAGGCCAACGTGCCAACTCGCTCCAAGATCTCGAATGGCCCTATATATCTCGGATTAAGCTTGCCTCTCCGTCCAAAACGCGCTACTCCCTTCATAGGTGACACCTTCAAGAATACGTGATCACCTACTGCAAACTCCAAATCGCGTCGTCTGGCATCTGCATAACTCTTCTGTCGACTCTGCGCAGTCCTCATCCTATCTCGAATCTGCGTCACAATGTCAGCTGTCTGCTGCACAATCTCCGGACCCAACAAAATCCGCTCACCAACCTCATCCCAATGCACCGGAGATCTGCATCTCCTCCCATAAAGTGCTGCATATGGAGCCATACCTATAGACGACTGAAAACTGTTGTTATAGGTAAACTCCACTAATGGCAGTCTAGTCTCCCAAGAGCCCCGAAAATCAATGACACAAGCTCTCAGAAGATCCTCGAGAACCTGGATCACTCTCTCAGACTGACCATCTGTCTGGGGATGAAATGCTGTACTGAACAGAAGCCTAGTCCCAATAGCCGTGTGCAGACTCTTCCAAAACGCAGATGTGAATCTCGGATCTCTGTCTGACACAATAGACACTGGTATGCCATGCAGTCTAACAATCTCTCTAATGTAAAGCTCTGCATACTGTATAGTTAGTCCTCACCGGCAAGAAATGAGCTGACTTGGTGAGTCTACAATCACCCAAATCGCTGTGCAACCTCTGGCACTCCTCGGCAAGCCAACCACAAAGTCCATCGTAATATTCTCCCATTTCCATTCCGGAATGGGAAGAGGTCTAAGAAGTCCTGCTGGACGCTGATGCTCTGCTTTGACTTGCTGACAAGTCAAGCACTCTGACACCACTCTCCCGATGTCACTCTTCATCCCAGGCCACCAATACAATAACTGTAAGTCTCGGTACATCTTCGTACTTCCGGGGTGAATGGAGTACGGAGATGCATGAGCCTCTGCTAGAATCTCGGCTCTCAACTGATCAACGTTCGGTACCCACATCCTCCCACGGTACTGAACGATGCCATCCTCCACTGTATACAAGAGACTACCTCTGGCCTCATCTCTCTGTCTCCATCGCTGTAGCTCCTCATCAGTGGACTGTCCCTCTCTAATCCGATCTCTCAAAACTGGCTGCACCGTCAACACTGACAAGCTCGGTGCATGGCCGCTCGGATAGCACTCCAAACCAAATCTCTGAATCTCGGTCTGTAGTGGTAACTGCACAGTCAAACATGATACCACTGACGACTTCCGACTCAAAGCATCTGCCACTACATTAGCCTTACCCGGATGGTAGCTAATGTCACAATCATAATCCTTAACAAGCTCAAGCCATCTGCGCTGCCTCATGTTCAACTCCTTCTGGGTGAAGAAGTACTTGAGGCTCTTATGGTCGGTGAAAATCTTGCACTTCTCGCCGTAAAGATAGTGCCTCCAGATTTTCAACGCAAATACCACTGCTGCAAGCTCCAAATCATGCGTCGGATAGTTCTGCTCATGAATCTTCAACTGTCGCGACGCATATGCGATAACTCTGCCACTCTGCATAAGTACTGCGCCCAAACCAAGTTTGGACGCGTCGGTGTACACCACTAACTCCTCATGTGGCACTGTCATAGCTAACACCGGTGCTGAAGTAAGTGCATCCTTCAGCTGATCAAAGCTCCTCTGACAATCTGGACTCCAACTATACTTCGCGTTCTTCTTGGTCAAGGAAGTCAAGGGTACTGCAATAGAGGAAAAACCCTTGATGAACTTCCTATGGTATCCTGCTAAACCCAAGAAGCTACGAATCTCCGAAGCATTCTTTGGAATCCCCCAATCCCTCACTGCCTGCACCTTGGACTGATCCACTGCAATCCCATCCCTAGAAATAATGTGGCCTAGAAACGCCACCTGCTCCAACCAAAACTCACACTTACTGAACTTTGCAAACAGTCGATGCTCTCTCAAGGTCTGCAAGGCTGTATGCAAATGCTGTGTATGCTCCTCAATGCTCCTCGAGTAGATCAATATGTCATCAATGAATACAATGACAAACTGATCTAGATACGGCTGGAAAACACGATGCATGAGATCCATAAAAACTGCTGGAGCATTGGTCAATCCAAAGGGCATCACCAAGAACTCATAGTGCCCATATCGTGTCCTAAAGGCAGTCTTAGACACGTCTGAATCTCTGACTCTCAGCTGATGGTAACCAGATCGCAGATCGATCTTGGAGAATACCGAAGCTCCCTGCAACTGATCGAATAAATCCTCTATCCTCGGTAGCGGATACTTATTCTTCACCGTGACTCTGTTGAGCTCTCGGTAGTCAATACACAATCTCATGCTGCCGTCCTTCTTCTTCACAAACAACACTGGAGCTCCCCATGGAGAAAAGCTAGGACGAACAAAGCCCTTCTCCAACAGCTCCTGAATCTGCTCCTTCAACTCTCTCATCTCTGTAGGAGCAAGTCGATATGGTGCCTTAGAGATAGGCACAGTATCTGGCAACAACTCAATACTGAACTCCACCTCTCTCACTGGTGGAACTCCTGCCACATCGTCAGGAAAAACATCTGGATAGTCACGTACCACCTCTATGTCTGATAAAGATCTGCTAGAAACATCCGAGGTAGTGACCACACTAGCAAGAAAACCCTGACATCCATGGCGCAACAGTTTCCTCGCACGAACAAGTGATATCATCTGAGGAATACTGCTAGACTGAGATGCAAAGAAAGTAAACATCTCACCTCCTGCTGGCTTCACTGACACTGTCCTAAGTCGGAAATCGATCGAAGCTCCATTAACTGATAGCCAGTCCATACCCAAAATCAAGTCAAACCCAGTCAATGGAAGAACCACTAGATCTGCTCGAATGGAGTGTCCCTGCAACTCCAATGCCAGATCCCTGATGACACTAGTGGTAGTGATAATCTGTCCGGATGGCATGGTAACATCGTAACCACTGTCTACAACCTCCGGTGAAATGCCTATCCGTCTGATAAAATCTCGGGAGATAAACAAATGCGTGGCTCCTGAATCTAGCAACGCAAACGTGGAGTTGCCTCCAACTAGAATTCTCCCTGCACGCAGAAGATTCCCAACAATTCATACCACTATGCTCCCAAGGTTAAAACACTAAAATCCTTAATTCTAATCACAAAGAAACAAAATTCTTATTCTAGCATGCTGATAATTAAACTCATGTAACAGGCATTCAGATATAATCGCAATTAAAAAAAAGCAAAGAATTGAAAAAGTTCTAGGGGTTAGGTATACCGGTGATCAAGGAGGTATCTGGGTCTGCCTCCTCAGCCTGCATCACATAAACTCGCCCACTGACATTCTGCCTCTGCGGGCAGTTGGCAATCTGATGCCCTGGCTCCTTGCAACGATAGCAGACTCCTGCTCCCAATAGACACTGCCCGGAATGCATCTTCTGGCACTTCGGACACACTGGATATCTCCCTGGAGTAGGGGCCCCGCCCCTAGTCTGCTGCTGTGGCTTCCCCTGAGGCCTCTGCTGATTCGGGCCCTTAGATGGCCCTGTAGACTGTTTCTTCGCAGGTGGCTGCGAAGATGGTCGCTGATACCCTGTCTGCACAAACTGCCTCTTACCCTGCTGCTCTCTCTGTATCTCCCTCCGTCCCTCCTCGGAACGCAAGGCCCTGCTGACTGCAGACTCATATGTAAAGACGTCTGCCATCCGCACATCATGCCTGATCTCAGCCTTCAGGCCCTCCACAAACTGTCGCAGCTTCTCCTGCGGACTATCAGAAATCATGGGCACAAAATGACAGCCCCTCTCAAACTGGCTCACATACTCCACAACCGACCTGTCCCCCTGACGGAGACTCATGAACTCACGGATCATGCGACTGCGCACATCCTCGGTGAAGTACTTGGCGTAGAAGATACGCCTGAACTCAGCCCACGTCAGTGTAGGTAGATGGACTCCTCTGACTGCACCCTCCCACCAAAGGGCTGCATCGCCTCGCATCATGTACGTCGCACAGCTCACCCTGTCGGTGTCTGTGATCCCCATATAATCGAAGATGGACTCAAGAGAGCGAATCCATCCCTCAGCCACCAACGGATCGGTGGTCCCCAAAAACTCCTTAGGCCCCTTCTTCTGGAACCTCTCTGCGACGTCCTCCTCGTGGGACAGTCTGGGACGGGCCGCCTGCTGCTCCAGCAAGGCAGTAATACCCGCCATCATCGTGGCACTGGCCTGCTCCAGTGCTGTCATGGGGTGCTGCTGAGGTGGCGGTGGAGGTGGAGGTGGATGTGGAGGTCTCCCACGTCGATTCACCTGTCTGGGAGGCATTCTGCACCACCACATATTTATTTACATAAATCGCCATGCATAACTAAGTGTTTAAAATTAAGGCTAACTTAAATTCTAGAAATTAAATCATACTATAAACATTAAAACTTACAGACCGGTAGCGTGGATTTCTGAGCTCGCAAAGCAGTAGTGACCCCTCCAAGGACCGTGCTCTGATACCAACTGAAACGACCCTAACTCTATAATAAATAAATATGCGGAAATTTTTTTTTTTATACTACCAAATAAAATATGTACATATATGCCCATACATATATGCACAGAATAAAATATTTAAAATAAATACATGACTAAATAAATAAATAATTAAATACTTAAGAAAAATGCAATCCTTAAAATAATTAAACATTTGAGTCAACCCTAGAATTAAAAATATACTGCATAAATAAAATAATAAAATGTGTCATGCACTAAAAATATTTAATAAAATATTCCAATAAACCTCAACCAATAAAAATATTAAAATGTATCATGACACTCAAACATGGTGACTCAGAAGCTGTCACGGTCACGGGGCTACTGCAGCGCTGCTCATACATCCTCACCACCGGTAGGAGTAACCTGCTCCTCTACGTACTCACCTGCACCATATCAGTGTAGTGAGCCTAGAGGCCCAACATGCATACTAACAAGGGTTCAAAATAATTTAAAACAATTTAATACTAATACATACATATACATGAATGAGCAGGCTTAAAATTACATAACATAACTTACTTAAATAAACATAAATACATAATACATAACATACATACTTGAGTTGTTGAGCATTTATTTTCTTAACATCGAATGGTCCTATCCGTAAGTGTGACCCATACTTATAGTGCGACTGATCAGTCTAAGAAACCATCGTACGAGGCTGGTGGCGAACCACCCATACATAAATGGCAGAAACTGCCCATACATAAATGGCAGAAAACTGCCCATAAATGGCCACACTACTTCAATTTCCAACTAAAATATTTTATTTGCTCAACCATAGAATTTCAATCATAGCATAAAAATTGATTTCATGAATGCATATACTTAAATAAATTGTGTGTTCTTCATATATTTAATTTAATTTTCTTACTAACATATAAATATTAAAATAACTTAAATGCATAAAAATAATTAAATATATAATCAGGACACATGCAATTTTCTCATGGGTTGATACAGCTGCTGGCCAACTTAAAAACTTAATTAAAAATTATTAAAAGCCCAAAAATAAATAAAATAACCCAAAATAATTTAATGGAACCCAAATAAATTAAATGGTACTAATTAAATTTTTGGGAATTTAATTAGTCCATTTAATTCCTAATTAACTTAAAAACTTAAAAATAAAAATACCCGAGCCCAAATAAAATAACCCGGACCCGGACCCACTTAACTTAACCCACTAACCTACTGACCCGACCCGGACCCAAGACCCGACCCGGAAACCACCAAAACCCTAGAACCCGACCGCCCCCTTCTCCATTCTTCTCGGCCGAGAGCAGCAGGCCTTCTTGGCCTGCTGCCGGCCGGCTCCGGCCACCCCTGGCCGGGGCGCCGCCGCCCGGACGTAGCCCACGTCCGGGCGGACCTAACCCAACCAGGCCCCAGCCCCCATGCAGCCAGGAACCACCGAGCCGCAGCCTTTCTCCCCAAACCCTAATCTGTGCAGAAAATTGGCAGCCATGGTTCAATTCGAACCAGGCCGATCCTAGCCCATTCCAGCCCTTGTCCGGCCCTACCACTCGACCCTAGGGACCCCAAGGAACCCTTCTAACCATGGACCAGCAGCCCACCTAGCCATGGACATGAAAAACGTGAGCATGAACACCATGAAGCCAAACCGAGTGCAAATAGAGAAAGGATTTGAAAAACTTGCTGTCAAAAAAACGTTGAATCTCGGCACTACACACCCACACACATACATACACTGATATAGGATTTAAAAGGGAATAAAATCATGCCTTAACACCGATTGATAGAGCTAAAAACGTGTACGACGGGCTTCGGGACGACGGGGCGACGACGGGGTGACTTCGAGCTAGAAACTCACGGCTAAAGCTTCTTGGATGGTGATGGCCGATGATGAAGAGCTGAGAGGTGAGGGTGACGGCTGATGAGGGAAAGAAAAGTGATCGGCTAGTAGGGTTGGGTAGATTAGGTTTTATTTATTTTTTTATTTTTTTTGTGTTAATTAAAATATAGGTTTAGTAATTAAATATAAAAGGTTTTAAATATTAACTACACAACTTAAACTCCTAATTAAACTTTAAAAATCTGATAACATAAGAAAAATCTCGAAATATTAATTTAAGGGGATTTTAAAAATACTAAAAAGTCAATATTTTGACTAATTTTGGATAAAAATGACCCCTAAAAATTAAATAAAATTAAATACTTAAAATTTTGAGATAATAAAACTTAAAATAATATTTTAAGGCTCTAAAAAGGCTCATAAAATAATTTGGGTGGAAAGTCGTCATCTCGTCCGTCCACGGTCCCGTCTACGCGATCAAATAATAAAATACTAAAAATCATAAAAATCCCTAATTATGGGTTAAATGCTTAAAATAAATTAAATCATGCATAAATAATTCACATAATTATTTAACCCATAAATCATAATTTTAAATAATTAAATATCCTAATTATGCAGGCGGATTTATGTAATTAAAAATACCGGGTGTTACAGTATCACCTACTAACTGGCAACTAATAGCATGCATTAAACTTAATACAGCAAAATAACTTAACAGAGTAAGACATGCGGAAACAAAACCATAATATACATATCAGCTTAGTAACATAATCTAGACTTAAATCTGTAGTGATACAACCAAATCGAAATCTTAAACAGTAAACATTATAATGCTATATCGAATCCTGCTGTATAATAAAATCCTCAAGGCTCAACGTGTATATGCACATGACATACAAGTATAGAAAACGACAAATCATACATCATGTCATATAACAATGCCAAATAAATGCAACATATAAACATGTATACTCGCTGGCAATCTCAGTCAATGTGTACGTACCTCTAGGCTAGTTCAAGTATAATAGGATCCTAGGTTCCAAGCCTATATTCAAAAGTTCATCGTATCACTACATAAATTCTATAAGCCTTAACTAAGCTAATAAGTACTCCCAAAACTTAAATAGATTCCCGAACCATACCTTCGTCCGTAGTTAGCTCTTTGAAGTCGCTAGTCCCGGATGACTATAACCACACCTTGGTTATTCCAGAACCTTTATTTTAACCGATAGGGCCCTCAAGTGTATATCTCACACTATATAACTGAATAAAGAAACTCGGGAATTCGTAATTCAGAAATGAATCTGAGAAGCCCTATTTATAGGCAAATTTCTCGGCCAGGATCGGAACTTCCGATTTCGGGATCGGAGCTTCCGATCCAGCTCATTGCGTGCATGTCTGCCACGCCAGGATCGGAACTTCCGATCTACGATCGGAGCTTCCGATCTGCTCTATGATCAACACTTGTCAAAACTCGCGACTGAGTCATCGATCATTTCTGGCAGCTGGGGATCGGAACTTCCGTTCCAGGATCGGAGCTTCCGTTCCGATCGGAGCTTACTATCCAGGATCGGAGCTTACTATCTGGGATCGGAGCTTACTATCCGGCCCAAAATTAAAAAGCCCAAATTTTACTTCTGAAGTCCAATAACACTCCGAAATTGGTTAAATACCAACCCTTAATCATGTTTAACATATTATTATCTTAAAATAGTATCTGGGTTACTACATTCTCCCCACCTTTAGATATTTCGTCTGCGAAATAACATCTAAAGACAAATCAAGATAACAATATGAAACATCAAACCATGTCTTATTACAACAATGGTAATTACATCTTACATGGTAATCAAAAATACAAAGCAAACAACTCAGGATATTCTGCTTGCATACGACTCTCAGTTTCCCAAGTTGCTTCTTCAATGCCTCGGCGCTGCCACTGTACCATCACAAGTGGTATAGTCTTGTTCCGAAGAACTTTCTCCTTCCTGTCTAGGATACAGATTGGTCGTTCAACAAAAGACAGATCTGGCTCTAGCTGAATATCAGTAGACTGAATCACATGAGATTCATCAGCTATGTACTGTCGAAGCAACGACACATGAAAAACATTATGTATACTGGAAAGAGATGGCGGTAAAGCCAAACGATAAGCAACATCTCCGATCTTCTCCAGTATCTGAAAAGGCCCAATGTAACGAGGAGACAACTTGCCTTTCACACCGAATCTCATCACCTTCCTAAAAGGTGATACTCGCAGAAAAACATATTCACCAGGCTCAAACTGAAGTGGCCTGCGGCGAATATTCGCATAACTGGCTTGTCTATCTTGAGCAACTTTGATCCTATGCTTGATTAAATCTACCTTGTCTACAATCTGCTGCACCAATTCAGGACCCTCGACTTGCCGTTCCCCTACTTCATCCCAGAATAACGGAGTACGACACCGTCGACCATACAATGCCTCGAAAGGTGCCATATCAATACTACGATGATAACTGTTATTGTAGGCAAATTCAATCAAAAGTAACTGATCTTGCCAAGATAAGCCAAAATCCATGACAGAAGAACGTAGCATATCCTCCAGCGTACGAATAGTGCGCTCTGACTGTCCGTCAGTCTCCGGATGATACGCCGTGCTCAAACTCAGAGTGGTACCCAACGCCTGCTGAAAACTACCCAAAAACGTGAAGTAAATCGCGGATCTCTATCACTGACTATACTCACTGGAATCCCATGTAATCGCACAATCTCCTGGATATATAAGCGTGCCATGCGATCATAAGAATACTCCCGGTTATAAGGAATGAAATGTGCTGATTTTGTTAAACGGTCAATGACAACCCAGATAGCATCACACTGACGTAAAGTCATAGGCAAGTGGGTAAAAAAATCCATAGTCACGTGCTCCCACTTCCATTCGGGAATCTCAAGATTCTGCAGTAATCCACCTGGTCGTCGATGTTCAGCCTTGACCTGTTGACAAACCAAACATCTCGAAACAAACTGATAAACACTTCGCTTCATTCCCTTCCACCAGAATCTAGTTCGCAAGTCCTTATACATTTTCATACTTCCAGGATGAACTGATAATCGACTCCTGTGAGCTTGAGATAGAATATCATTCCTGAGCTCCGCAACATTAGGTACAACCACTCTATTGGATAGGCACAATAAACCATCTGCCTGAAAATGGAATCCAGATGTATTAACTCCATTGGCTAGACGTGCCAATCGCTGAGTCTTAACATCAGATATCTGAGCATCTCTGATCCGAGAATATAATGCTGGCTCAGATAGAATAGTATACAAACGAATCTCATTCCTCCCTAGTCCTGCCTTGAACTACCAGCTCCGTCCATCCTGCGACCTGCCCCATGGAATAGGGTGTCCAAGATAACAACTAGGACGTGAGCGCTACGCTCAGTACATAGACATGAGTAAACATATGTATATAATGCATGCAACATGATGTCTGGTAAAAGATCATCTGAAAAGTCATGCTCAGAACCGGCGCCATATGAGTGCTGCCACCGCACGGATCAACCTCTGGGTGCAACCACACTCGTCTAGTACACCAGAGTAGACAGACATAAATGCCCCCGCCGTCGCGGTACTCTCAGTGACAGACTATCGAGTATAGAGTTGAGCGGCTCTATAATCAGGTATAACAAGGAATATGCTCAACAAATCCACTAGGCTGTGCTGGCATCATCAACTGTCCACGCCTGTTGCTGGTCTCCACAAGACGGCAACGGTTCACCAAAGTCTCATAAGACACCGGGTCATCACAGACGACAACCTGTGCGTAGATATCTTGGTTCAGGCCTTGCAGAAAGATATCATACTTCGACGCATCACTCGCATTGATATGAGGACTGAAAGGTAGCAGATCAAGAAATCGCTGCTGATACTGATCAATAGTCATTGATCCTTGCCTCAAAGTAAGCAACTCCATAGATCGTGCTTGGCGAACAGCCGGAGGAAAATACAATTTCTGAAACTCCCGACAGAAATCCCCCCAAGTCACCTGTCCTCTCTCAGTACGTGCCTGAGCAACCTTGGCATCCCACCAAAAACGTGCTCTATCTTCTAGAACAAATTCTAGAACTTCCAGTTTCTGCTCCTCAGTACACTCGAAAGCTCGGAACGTGCTCTCAAGTTTAGACATCCAGCTTCTAGCTTGTTCAGGATTCTCGCCTCCCACTAAGGGTTTCGGTCCTACCTGCATAAACTTATTAATAGTATAGCGACGTTGACCCTCATGAGGACGATGTTGATCATCCTGATGATGATGGCGACGATGATGATGACCACCTCCCTGGCCAACACTACCGTGACTCTCGTCAGCCATATCCTGAAAAGAATTGCACATTAAAAATCCCAAATGCGCAAGAATTACTCAAGACTAAACTAAATCCCAAATACCAATCCCAAAATCTATGCATGCTCTGATACCAAAAATGTAGTGACCCTGCATGGTATCACCTACTAACTGACAACTAATAGCATGCATTAAACTTAATACAGCAAAATAACTTAACAGAGTAAGACATGCGGAAACAAAACCATAATATACATATCAGCTTAGTAACATAATCTAGACTTAAATCTGTAGTGATACAACCAAATCGAAATCTTAAACAGTAAACATTATACAGCTATATCGAATCCTGCTGTATAATAAAATCCTCAAAGCTCAACGTGTATATGCACATGACATACAAGTATAGAAAACGACAAATCATACATCATGCCATATAACAATGCCAAATAAATGCAACATATAAACATTATACTCGCTGGCAATCTCAGTCAATGTGTACGTACCTCTAGGCTAGTTCAAGTATAATAGGATCCTAGTTCCAAGCCTATATTCAAAAGTTCACCGTATCACTACATAAATTCTATAAGCCTTAACTAAGCTAATAAGTACTCCCAAAACTTAAATAGATTCCCGAACCATACCTTCGTCCGTAGTTAGCCCTTTGAAGTCGCTAGTCCCGGATGACTATAACCACACCTTGGTTATTCCAGAACCTTTATTATAACCGATAGGGCCCTCAAGTGTATATCTCACACTATATAACTGAATAAAGAAACTCGGGAATTCGTAATTCAGAAATGAATCTGAGAAGCCCTATTTATAGGCAAATTTCTCGGCCAGGATCGGAACTTCCGATTTCGGGATCGGAGCTTCCGATCCAGCTCATTGCGTGCATGTCTGCCACGCCAGGATCGGAACTTCCGATCTAAGATCGGAGCTTCCGATCTGCTCTATGATCAACACTTGTCAAAACTCGCGACTGAGTCATCGATCATTTCTGGCAGCTGGGGATCGGAACTTCCGTTCCAGGATCGGAGCTTCCGTTCCGATCGGAGCTTACTATCCAGGATCGGAGCTTACTATCTGGGATCGGAGCTTACTATCCGGCCCAAAATTAAAAAGCCCAAATTTTACTTCTGAAGTCCAATAACACTCCGAAATTGGTTAAATACCAACCCTTAATCATGTTTAACATATTATTATCTTAAAATGGTATCTAGGTTACTACAACTGTGAAGCAACCCTCCAGGTCGTCGGTGCTCTGCCTTGACCTGCTGACACACCAAATATCTAGAAACATATAGATACACAATCCTTTTCATTCCTTTCCACGAGAACCTGATACACAAATCCTTGTACATCTTGTTGCTCCCCGGATGAATACTCAATTTAGAACGATGAGCCTGGGATAAAATCTCCTCCCTCAGAGTATCATCATTCGGAACAACAATACGGCCAGATAAACAAAGAAAACCATCTGACTGATAATGGAATCCAGACGAACTATCATCCCTGGCTAAATGAGCCAAACGCTGGGTCTTTGGATCAGCCATCTGAGCATCTCGAATCCGAGAATACAAAGCAGGCTCAGATAAGATCGCAAACATCTGGATACTCTGCATACCTTTCTTATGCTTGAAGGTATATCCTTAAGAACAACAATCTTCAATTGCACTTGCCACAGAACAAGTCTGTAGTGCGGACAGTCGCACCTTGCGGCTCAAGGCATCAGCAGTGAGATTAGCAGCTCCTGGATGATACTTGATTTCACAGTCATAATCCTTAAGCAAATCCATCCAACGTCTCTGTCTCATGTTCAATTCTGCCTGAGTAAACAAATACTTGAGACTTTTGTGGTCTGTGAAGATCTCAAATCTTTCTCCATAAAGATAATGACGCCAGATCTTCAATGCAAATACAATAGCTGCTAACTCAAGATCATGCACTGGGTAGTTATTTTCGTGAACTTTTAACTGTCTAGAGGCGTATGCAATCACATGCCCATTCTGAGTCAGGACACATCCCAGTCCCTGAAGAGAAGCATCCGTGTATACTACATGCCCTCCAGATCCAGACGGCAAAGCCAACACAGGTGCAGAAGTCAACCGTCTACGAAGTTCACAGAAATTCTCCTCACATTCTGAGGACCACTCAAAATTCACGCCCTTCCGAGTAAGTTGTGTCAAAGGTCGAGCGAGCTGCGAGAAATTCGCGATAAAGCGACGATAATATCCTGCTAGACCCAGAAAACTACGGATCTCAACTACCGTCGTCGGACGCGACCAGTTCATTACAGCCTCAATCTTGCTCGGATCCACAGAAACTCCATCTCTGGATATAATGTGGCCAAGAAACACCACCCGATCCAGCCAGAACTCACACTTACTCAATTTGGCGTACAACTGTCTATCCCTCAGAGTTTGCAATACCAGTCTCAAATGGTAAGCGTGTTCATTTACATCATGTGAATACACCAAGATATCATCAATAAATACAACGACAAACTTGTCCAGAAATTCTCTGAATACACGATTCATTAGATCCATAAATACATCCAGTGCATTAATCAACCCAAATGGCATTACTAGGAACTCATAATGCCCATACCTGGTCCTGAATGCTGTCTTGGCTATATCTTGATCTCAAACTCGCATCTGATGATATCCAGATCTCAAATCAATCTTCGAGTAGACCGAAGTACCCTGCAATTGATCAAACAGATTATCTATACGAGGCAAAGGATACTTATTCTTGACCGTTACCCTGTTCAACTGGCGATAATCAATGCACAAATGCATAGACCCATCATTTTTCTTCACAAATAGAACAGGTGCTCCCCAAGGAGAAACACTTGGACGAATATAACCCTTGTCCAACAGATCCTGAAGCTGCTGCTTCAAACCACGCATCTCTGACGGAGCCAGACGATACGGTGCTCGAGAAATAGGCAAAGTCCCTGACATCAGATCTATACCGAACTCAACTTCGCGTACTGGAGGAAATCCTGGAATTTCTTCTGAAAATACATCTAGGAATTCGTTCACAACAGGAATAGCTTCTATACCAATACTTCCAGCAAATGTATCAACTGCATAGATGAGGTAGCCTTCCGCGCCAGATTCCAAAGCTCGACAAGCTTTCAAAGCTGATACCAATGGCATCTGAGGTCGCGCTCCCTCACCGTAAAAGAACCAGCTATCATTGCCAACCGGATGAAATTTTACCAATCTCTGGTAACAATCCACTGAAGCTCGGTATGTAGTTAACACATCAATTCCCAAAATGCAATCGAAATCCTCCATTGCTAATATCATGAGATTCACCATCAAGACATTCCCTTCGAACTCTAAAGGGCAACCCATCACTAGACGCTTAGCCGATGCAGACTGACCCGTCGGGGTAGAAACAACAACCACTGTGTCTAGTGAAATGTATGGCAACTTATATTTCTTAACAAAACGTGCAGATATGAAAGAATGAGATGCACCAGTGTCAATGAGTGCAAAAGCAGGTATATCAAATAACAAGAACGTACCCGCTATAACTTTCTCATTCTCATCCACCACTTGATCATGTCTCAAGGCGAATACTTGACTGGAAGCACGAGGTTTCAAATTAGAACCCCCTGTCGACTGTCCCTGTGGCCTCTGCTACACTGAAGCCTGAGAACCAGAACCTGAGCCAGAACCAGCTCCCCCGGCCTGTGGACAATCCTTCTTCAGGTGGCCAATTTCTCCACATCGAAAGCACGCCCCTGAAACCTTCCGGCACCTGTTGGCAGGATGATTCCCACCACAATGCTTGCAAGTACCTTGATTCTTTCTTCCAAAACACATCACCTCCCCGGATCTTGAGGAAGAAGAAGTAAAACTAGACTTCTTGAATGACTGAGCACGGGGACCCAAGGAACTCGCGGGTCTAGATGAGTAGAAGGATCTGTTACGGCGGATGCTGTCCTCTGCCTGGTGACATCGGCTCACTAATCCCTCGTAAGTCATGTTATCTCCCACAGCAACTCGGTCATGAATCTCCGGATTAAGACCTTGCAGGAACAGATTATACTTCGCCTCCGTGCTATCAGAAATCTGGGGGCAATAAGGCAGTAACTCAAAGAACTTCAACTGGTATTCCTCGATCGACATCAATCCTTGCCGCAAACCCAGCAACTCACTTGTCTTCGTCTGTCGGAGAGAAGGAGGAAAATACAGCTTATGAAAAGCCGTGCGGAACTCATCCCAGGTAGCAACTCCTCGGGCTGCAATAAAAGGCGCAAAAGTAGAATCCCACCACTTCCGAGCTCGTCCTTCGACCAGGAAATCAAGAGTCTCCATCTGCTACTCCTCAGTGCATCGGAACTCCCGGAAAAAAACTTCCATACGTCGTAGCCAGTTTCTCGCATCCTCCGGTGACTCTCCTCCGACTAAAGGCTTCGGACCCATCTGCATAAAACTATGCATGCTAAAACTCCTGTGATCATCATGGCGATGGTGATGACGGCCCCGACGATGCTCTCGATCGTCCTGATCACCCCAGCGTCCACCTATGCTGTCGTGACTACTCTCGTCACCATGACCCGCCATCTACATGATGTTAAAAGTTAATCCCAATTTCAACAATCTAGATCTCAAGATTACTATGCATGCTCTGATACCATAAATGTAGTGACTCGCATCATGATCACCTACTAATCAGAAGCTTAAGCATGCATTTAACTTAATCAAATAAAATATCAAAAATAACAGCGAAAACTTAAACAATAATAAAAATATTGTTTACAACAATATCGAATAAAACCAGTGTATTAACCCAAATACAACTGAAACAAAAGCTTAGACAATAACCCTGCTGGTCCTCCATCGCCTAAGCTCTCTTGGAACCACCCGCATCGTCCAGCCGCAGACCTGCCCCATAGAATAGGGTGTCCAGATACAACAAAGTACGGGGCGTGAGCATGATAAGCTCAGTACGAGAGTATGAGTATACAGTGTTATGTGTGCATGTATGCAAGTGAACTGGGTACCAAGACTCTCAGGTCAAGAAACAAGCTCATAGACCGGGCCCAGGGTATATAGCACGCTGCGCCATCGCATCAGGAGGTGGCTCATATACCCAGTGGATAATGGTGACCTGATACTAGTACATGTGTCCAACCATAAGGTGACCTGACACAAGACTTACATATCCAACCATCCACAAACTCGTAGGGTGAGCGCCCTACTACAGGATACCTCTAAGGTAAAAGCTCAATATGCTCATGTATGCAACATACAGTCATGACATGCTGTATATATAAAGGCATATAAAACATGCAATCACATAATCCATGCAAACACATAATACATGCATACTCAATCTGGATATCTCGAATTATACTTCCGTACCTCATACACTAGGCAAGCTAGACCAGCACTATGTCCAAGTCTACAGTCCGCACTACAATGCAAAGTACTCATGCATTACCACTTTATTCTAAAAGCCTTAACTACGCTATAGCATACTTCCTATTTACTATAAGGAGCCAGAGCTATACCTGCGTCCGTCGTCAGCCCACTAATGACGATTGCCCCAGAACTTGGGCACCACTCCACTGTAACCCTGGAGCGTCTCACCAACCTCCGGACCAAGCCTAGGAAGGCTAGAATCACCCCTAAAACACCTAGAATACTCTAAAACTGAGAGAGAAGATGTGAGATTGGTGTGAAATTGTGGCCCTCGGAACCCCTATTTATAGGCCACGATCGGAAGCTCCGATCGGTGCATGTTTGCCACGTTTTGGACGGCCGAGATCGGAAGCTCCGATCGCAGGATCGGAAGTTCCGATCTCCTGCATCTGGCCACGTGTTTAAATCTCCTTGACACCTGTTTCTGGTTGAGATCAGAAGCTCCGATCTCGGATCGGAAGCTCCGATCTGCCCGGAAGCTCCGAACTGTTTCTCATGTTTCCGAACTGGTTTTGGGCCCCCAAGACCCCCGGGACCTACCCCACCATTTTCGGACGTTACGGATCTGATTTTCCACTTATTTTTGTCAAATAAGGACTCCTTAAACATGTTTTGACACTTTTAAAATTATATGTCATTTTCTAACATGTTTAAAATCACTTAATCTTGTAAAATGGAATCGGGCTACTACAATGAACTTGAACAATTTGTTAGGAACGATGTGTGGATCTTAGTTCCTCCACCTGATCATAGTAATATCATTGGAACAAAGTGGATTTTTAAGAACAAAACTGATGAATCAGGAAATATTGTGAGGAATAAGGCGAGGTTGGTAGCCCAAGGGTATACACAAGTTGAGGGGGTGGCCTTTGATGAAACCTTCGCTCCTATAGCCCGAATAGAATCCGTTAGATTATTGTTGGCTATTGCATGCCACATGAAAATGAAACTTTTTCAAATGGATATAAAAAGCGCATTTTTGAATGGAATTTTGAGTGAAGAAGTTTATGTAAGACAGCCTAAGGGATTCGAAGATCCACATCATCTTGATCATGTTTATAAATTGAAGAAGACCTTATATGGATTGAAACAAGCACCTCGTGCTTGGTATGGAAGACTCACGGAGTATTTGCTTGACATTGGATTCAAAAGAGGTGAGGTAGATAAAACACTTTTTTGTTCAAAAAGTACAAGGTAACATTCTTATCTGTCAAATCTATGTTGATGACATAATTTTTTGTGCTTCATCTCAAAAACTTGTAAATGATTTTGTTGAAAGCATGACTGCTACCTTTGAAATGAGCATGGTAGGTGAGTTGAATTACTTTCTAGGATTACAAGTGAAACAAATGAGTGATGGAATCTTTTTGTGTCAAAGAAAATATGCTAAGAATTTGGTGAAAAGGTTTTGTACTGATTATGTTAGACATATGAAAACACCAATGGGAACTAATGAAAAACTGTGCAAAGACAGTGTTGCTGACAGTGTTGACAACACTTTGTACAGAAGCATAATTGGAAGTCTGCTGTATCTAAGTGCAAGTCGACCCGATATTATGTTCAGTGTGTGTTTGTGTGCCCGATATCAATCTGATCCTAAAGTCACACATATGAAAGCTGTAAAATGAATTTTGAAGTATGTTGCAGGCACTTTAGACTTAGGGTTATGGTACACTGAAGAAACCAAAACTAATTTGATAGGCTATAGTGATGCTGATTGGGCAGAAGATGTTGATGAGAGGAAAAGCACCACGGGTGGTTGTTTTTATTTGGGTAACAACTTGGTTTCATGGTATAGTAGGAAGCAGAACTGTGTGTCACTTTCCACTGCTGAATCCAAATATGTGGCAGCGGGAAGTTGTTGTTCTCAATTAATTTGGATGAATCAAATGCTACAAGACTATGGTCTTAAAATTGAAATACCAATTGTGTACTGTGATAACTCAAGTGCTATAGATATATCAAAAAACCCAGTACAACACTCTCGAACTAAACACATTGACATAAGACATCACTTCATTCGAGATTTGGTTGAGAAGGACATGATCCAAATGGAGTTTGTTGGGACCAAAAACCAACTGGCCGATATTTTTACAAAAGCATTAAACTTCGAGAGATTCTCCAGTCTTAGAAAATCTCTCAACATGTGTTCTTTATAAGCACTCATGGTTGCTGTCCTTAAGTGTTGCCAACACTGACGGACAACACCAAACATGCATGGGCATTTTTCGGACTTTAGGCATACTGCATATTCATATTGTTTTATGTTTTGCACTATTTGATAATACTGACTGACACTTTGTAGTTCTTCTGTCAAAGTTATTTTCAGAACACACTTGCCATGAAAATATGCTTTAAACCACGAAGTAGTTGAGGGATGTTCGTGTATTCCATGATCTTGTCCCATGTGAAAAGTGGTTTTAAAAATTAAAAAACGTGGTTTGATAAAATTTTAGTGACCAATGTCTTGAAAATCAAACTAAAATCGGAAGAAAATTGGAAAAAGCTACCTAAGAGAGTCCAATGAAGAACGTTCTTTTAGTGTGCAGGCTACCACTTCTGAATCAAAATAAAAAGAAGAAACACATGGCTCTGGAAGTGTGACAAATTCAAAAGTATTTTGAAGACTACAGTGTTGTTGGGAAGTGTTGCCAATACTGGTGCTTAACACGTGCTGCACACACTTTGCATGCATCATTTTTTATCTAATCTCATTACATTATGTTTTAGACATAAATTAGGTCATGCATTTTGCATTTATTGTGATCATATCGTGCTCAGGGTTAACAGTTCAAAGACGAACAAAAATTGGAAAAATTGTCCAACTTGCTGAAAATTGAATTGATTGAGATTGAATATGTTTTAGTGGAGTTAAAACTCGATGTGGAGTTATTTATTTTTGGGAATATTGATATATTCTTAAGTGAGAGTTTCGGGGTATCCTTAATTAATCAAATTTAATTTTCTTAATTAGAGAGATTTTTTTTACCCGTTGGAGAATTGTTACCGTTAGGGGGAGATTCTTATTCTGATATGAGAGATATGGGCTTTTGATTTTTTATTTACCGTTTGAACCCCATATTCCTATATATTTCTAAGCACTGTAGAAATTGATCTTATCGTCTTCAATCTTTTCTAACTCTCTCTGCAAAAATTCTCTGAAACCCTTAATTTCTATATTATTTATAATGGCAGGCAAAGCTTTTGATTCGCATGATATACGATCGAAGATGGGTTATCAAGAGGAAGACAAGCCTTCGGAGCTATCTTCTGATCCTATTCTCTCGATTGTACCTGTTGCCATTCAACCTACACCGTTGGCAGAAATTGCTCCAGGAGAACCCGGGAACGAAATCGACCTTGAGAATCCTCCTGATTTCTCAGTGTTGAATCGTGTGTTTCCAACACAGCCAATAGCGAGAAGGTCAAAGCACCAAGCGGGCTTCAACCCCGATTTCACTACCAATAAGAGATTTCGTGGTAAGGGGGAGACTTCACGTCCTATTTTGGATGATTCAGATTTCTCATCTGGAGATGATTCTGCGGATCAAAATTTTGAGGTGGTTGCTAGGACAAAAACCTCTGTTGCTGAAAAGTCCAAATCAAAGAAAGGAGTTTCGTCTAGTGGTGATGATTCTTCTGATGAAATTTCTACTGATGTGGCTTCTACTGAGAAAGAGTCATCTAGTGCTGCTGTTGCTGATGATACCACAAAGCCAACCACAGAGGCTCCAGTGTCTACTGATGAGGAAATTTCACTGGCCACTTTCATGGCGAATATTCGGAAAACCAAGGCTAAACCAGTTGCACCTTCACAAGTTCCATCTAATGGTGATGAACTAGATGCTGAAATGATGCAAGAGTTTGAGAATAACCGGCCTCAGGAGTCTGATAGTTCATCTTTTTCGAGTTCTGAGGAAGAAGACTATGCGGATGCTGCTTCTGATGGTTCTGGAAGTTCTGAGGAACATGTTGCTGATGACAGTGTTGCCAACACTGATGACAACACTGCTGTTGAATCTGACTCTGATATTGATCCTGCTAATGCATACAATATTCAGTTTTATTCAAAGAAATCTGCTGATGAATGGGAAGCTCTGTCTGGAAAAGACTGTTGGGAAGAAAGAAATATTGATGAAGTGTCCTTCGAAAAGCAGAACTTGGTGACTTTCTTGAAACAGCAGAATTTATTTTCTACTGTCACCACTGCCGGACCATTTTCAAGAAGAGCTGTGCTAGAATTTTACTGCAATCTGAACATGAAGACTGGAGATGAAGAATCATTTAAGTTTGGAAGAGTGTACATCCGAGGAAAGGTATATGATTTTACTCCTGTTTTGATCAATGAGCACTACAATACTCCTGATATCGATGACGATGCAGTTACTGAGGATATTGATCAAGTCACTAAAGTGATCACTGGAGGGATGGTTCACAAATTTCCACTGCACCCAGACAGGTTGTCAGCTGCAAAGCTTACTTCTTTCTTTGCTGTGCTTCACAAAATTACGATAAGGAATTGGACGCCATCTACCAATACAACAGTGGTAACTAAGCCACAAGCCCTTGCGCTGTTTGCCATTGAAACTCAAGCTCTTTTGGACTTTGGTAATTTGGTGTTTGAAAATATTCTGACCTTTCGAGAAGGTGGTTGGGAAGCAATTAAGTTTCCGTTTACTTCATTGATCTATGGTATGCTGGAATCTCAAGGCTTCACGAAAGAGGATGATGAAGAATTGATTGGAGGAGATGAGCTTATCAAGATCGCACCTAGTTTGCTGAAAGGAAATAGGATGATTGATCTACCCTGGACTGGTGCTGTACCCAGTGTCGCCAACACTGAGTCTGTTCCACCTATGTCTATTCATAACACTACTGTGATTATGTTGAATTCTACTGCAATTCGTGCTCAAATGGCTCATGCTGAACTGAAAATTGCACAAGCCAAAGCTGATCTCGAGTACTATGAAGCCTTAATGGCTGAGTACAAGATTAAACTTGGACTACCAGGACCCTCTGGACAAAAAGGGGGAGTAGAATCAAGTGCTGAGCAAGCTGAAGAGGCAGATGATTAGATGTTGATTAATCATAATTGGTTTTAGGATTTTTTTTTATCCTTATCTTTTATTTTTGTTATTTTGCTCTAAGTTCGAAATATATTTCTGAGTTGATTAGGTTGTGCTCCTTATTACTCTCTGATATGATATTAAACTATTTGTTACTCTGATCTAGTAAGTGTTGAGAGTTGGTGTTGCCAACACGACCACATAACACTGTGTTCTGAGATGATTAAATTCAGGGGAAGCTTTAGTTGCATAAGATAGGGGGAGTTATTTGAACTTGTTTGTGTGTTTTGTCCAGAAAGGCAAAAAGGGGGAGTTTGAAAGAACATGTCTTGCACATGTCTTTTAAATTATTTCCTTATTGCATTCAATTTCTATATTTATAGTTTTGCCTTTCTTAGAACAAGTTTTCAAATTAGTAATATCAGTTATATCTTGATTCGAAATATTTGATTCTGATGATATATTGTTTCCATGCTTTGTAGGTTCTTATTTATGAAAACATATTGAAGATCTATTTATAGGAGTGCTTGGACCGATCTGATAATAGAACAACGAGATAGAGAGATTAAGAGAGTGAAACATAGAGAGCAAAATACATAGAGAAAGTGTTTCAGAAATTCTAGAGTATTGAAGATCGATCATTGAAGAATTTTTGAAGAAAATACTACTGCTACGTTGTGTTGCCGAGTAGTGTTGGAAACACTGAAGAACATACGAGTGAAGTGTTGTTCTGAAAGTGGTTCTTTGGTTTTTGTTTTTCGGTTTAGAACTTCCTATTGGTTTATTATTCTAGTATTACTAGTTTTTAGGAAGTCGTTTATTATCTCAATCTGTTGAGAAAAGTAGATTTTTCGTAAAACAATCACTAGTTGATTTTTGTAAATTGATTTGATTTTTTAGTGATTATTTCGCCATGAGGCATTGTACAAGTACTTAGTACTTGTGCATAATTATTTTTGTGTTATTTACTTTTACTGTTATAAGTTAATTATTCTGCTGCATAGTGTTATCGTGAAGTGTTGACAATACTGAATGATAACACAGACTCGAATATTTATTTTTGGTATTTCTGTGATTTCAGACTGTCCAAACCTTATATATTATATATATATATATATATATATATATATATATATATATATTATATATATATATATATATATATACACTTGTTGAAATGTGAGTCAACGAATTAAAACGGCGCCTTTGAAATCCGTGGACGGTAATATTAATGCATGCGTGGATTTTTGTTCAATCATCTTTCCAACTGAAATCATCTTCGTATTGACATATCATGAATCATGTGATATGATTTGGATATACATGTATAATACGTACAAATAATTAATAGGCAATGCGTACATGATTTCATTTGGAAAGATGACATGAACATACATTTTGATTTTAATCAAATGGTTTCAATTCTAAAAATATCGAAAAACACATCTCATAATTTGTTATTTGAAAACTATACTTGATAACATTTTTTAAAAAAAAATATCTTTCAAAAAAAATTACAACATTTTTGCAAACACATAATTCAAATTTTTTCATTTATAAAAAAATAAAAATATTTTTAAAAATACTTGTCGTAACAGAACATCTACGTTTAAAGTAAGGATATATATATATACACATGCACACGATCGAACCTGCTTGGAGCTTTGAATTTATTTTTTAAACACCATGGTAAATTTAAATCTGATACTTTATTAAATTACTTTCTGAAAAATGCAGACACATAATTACTTAATTATATAAACGTTTGTCATTTCGCAAAAATAGAAAATTTTCTAACTGGCTGACATTAATATACACCGAATATACAACTCAATTATTCCCTAAAAATCTTTAATTACAGGATTTCGTGTTTTAAACCATATCGTTGACAATCCATATTAAATATAATATGTATAAATGACTTACATGCTCATATAATTAGTGAAATTTTTAATTGCACTTTCAATAATGATATAGTTTTCTTATATAAGTTTTTGATAGACGTTGACGACGTACATCAAGTAGCTAATGTGTCGCGACTTTTTAAGATTATAAAAATTTTATATTAGAGTAGTTTTCTTGTAAGTCAGACGTTTTTATATACTTGTGGTTAAAAGTAATATTTTTTTCATAATTAATAAAGTCGAGTTAGAGATCAGTCTCACAAAACTGATATTGAATGATGCAATCTCGTAGCTATGAGTTTATAAGTTTATATTAAAGTGTTAATAAACACTGATTGAAATATCATTGTCAATTCATATTTTATGAGAACCAATATTTTCTGATCCGAAACAGTGGCGACTATTGCAAAACCTTCATTTGTTTTAGGACGTAAACGTTATTACTTGTGTTATTGGTTTAAGAAAATTTTAAATTAAAATTTAAATATATATGATGAGTGTTTTACTTTTACATGAGTGGCAAGAAAAGAACATATATATATGAGTTGAATTCTTTCTTCTTGGTAAACTCACATCTTACTTCTTTCTCATATATATCCTACAATTACAAATAACAAACAAAAACAAAAAGGATCTTAATTTGAATAAACGAAAATTGTAATTTGTACCAAGTGTACGTTATTTTACTGATTTTTATTAAAAAAAATATATATGTTCATGGCCCAACTCTGTATTGTGGGCTTGGAATGTGTTATGTTTGAGCCTTTTTCCGTATCAGCCCAACAACTTATTGCATTAATCTCTCCAATAATCTATTGAGCGTGCATGAGGATGACCAATTAATATATATTCATGCAAAAAATTGTTTCCACGGATTTATATTAATTTCTGACATACAAATGCCTCGTTCGTTCACACAAGATATGATGGAGGGCAAAACCGTCATTCAATGTATAAATACCCTACTCACTCTTTCGACGTGCATGAAATCACACTAATTAAGATATTGTATTGATTAAGCTTCAAAACTTACTCTACTTGACAGAATTAATTAAATGGAAGCATGAGTTATAATCATGCAATATTGCTTCCTTGTCGGATCGTCGACTTGATCGGAAACCAGCTATCCGGTGAGTTATTAGCGAATATCGGCAGATAATTTATAAGCCAGCTGACGTTTGGCGATGTTGAACATAGCGGAGAATCAACGATGCATTCGGGCCGAGATCATACTTCACCGTAATGGAATATTTATCGTATAATAAATAATCTAAGAGGTAGCGAGGTAGGATATATAATATCACCTAATTATATTATAATTAGGTGATAATTTATATCATCTTGTAATTTATAAATATCATGCATGATGAAGATCTCCATACATTGAAAACCTTGGATTCTTCAATGTATACCTTATAATAATTGTACACAAAAACTTATATGAGACTATCACATTATTCAATTTTATGAGACGAATTTTCGAACAAATTCGAATCGGCTCATAAAAGAGTTTTTTTTTATGCCAAAAGTACCACTTTTCATTATAAATTTGAGTCGGTAGCTTATATCACGGATATAACTCTGTGAAAACGTCTTACAAGAGACCAACTCATAATTATTAATTACATTTCTTCATTCTTTCAAATTATATATTTATGGCAAATCAATTCATCATCTAAGTTCGCGCATCCGATGTTTGAATAGATATACCTGTTTTATATATATGAAATTACACTTTGTTAGAAATGAGACTTGGATCTAACTCACCTCAAAAGCTAGCTCAAGAGGTGAGGTTGTCCTTGTCTATATTAAGGGCTCCCAGGAATTATATCCTACCGATGTGGGACAATATTCTAACACACCCCCCACACGCCCAGGAATGAACATCTGGAGCGTGGAGATATTAACGGGTGGCCTAATTATAGGCAGCCCAATTATGGGCGGTTCAACACACACAGAGGGTTTGGGCTCTGATACCATGTTAAAAATGAGACTTGAACCTAACTCACCTCAAAAGCTAGCTCAAGAGGTGAGGGTTGTCCTTATCTATATTAAGGGCTCCCAAGAATTGTATCCTACCGATGTGGGACAATATTCTAACACACTTCTTATTTGAAATATGCCACGAAAGAAGTGAATAGATATATCATATATTGGGGTGGGTGAAAGAAAAGAAAGCACATTGTCAGGAAAAGATCACTTTCATGAACCTGATGGATTCATTATTAATTGAGTATCATGAAATTGTCGAGAGAGAGTAACGTGAGACTTAGACTCTTCAATTTGCCAAATCAAATCGTGAGTCTATTCAATTTTTTGAGGTGAATCAAAGTGTATACGTACTATCAGCAAACTTGAATCATTTATTTATTAATTCACAAGATTATAAATATGACTCATGACTTCCCAACTTATATGAGATGTTTATAGATTTTTTTTAAAAAAAAAAAAATTTGTACATTATATTTTAAAATATGTATTCTTCCTTTTAATTATATACATCAAAATAGATTGTTCAAAACATATTTTTGTGTTATCTACATTTCACTTTATATGTAAAATAGAATACAAATTAAATAACAAAAATCAGAGTAGTAAATATGAACTCCCTTTCAAATTTTAGAGTTATTATAATTTGTAAATGATTTTAGAAACCACAAATTTTATTTCTAGATGTAGCTCCCCAACTTAGGTAATACTTGAAGAGCTTCTATGAAACATTTCTCAACTTTTTCTTAACAAAATTTTGAACTGAAAAATGTTTTAACCGTGCAAACATGACTAATTAACTACACAATGAGCGTCTCTAGCTAAGTATCTTGCATTCATCTTCTGGTTCATCTAATTTCTCATTAGAATCAACTATTTTAAATAATCATTTTTTTCCCCATATAGGACAAGAGTATTAGGCTATTCCTATTGGGTTCGATGAGTTTTCGAGAGCTCTGTGTTCAACAAAATTGCCATATAAATTTCTTAACTTTCTAATGATTATATATTCAAAGCTTATTCCATCACCATTTACATAGAAATGTTAAAATATACTGTGTACTGCTCGTCTCTCAGGCTAAGTAGTGGAGCCAGAACAAAGTTCCGTTTCGCCCCTTTCGCTACGAAACTCATAGGATCATATCTGCTGATTCCATCATGCAACAGAAAGCTTGTTGCCTGTTGAAATCCAGAATCAGATGAAACCCCACTGCAGTTAAGCTTGACATTTGAACCAGAATCATACACAATCCCACTGTAAATATAGCATCCTTTCTTGTTTTCCGACTCCAACGAAACCGTCCCATCCTGGTCATCCAATCCTTTGACTAAACGAAAGACAGAAGACATCTTCTCGTATTCGGTTGATGAATTAAACGCTACTTCAAGATTTTCGCTGTCTCCCTTATGGAACACAAGCATACCAGGAAAATCAAAAGGTTCCAGCATTACTAAATCATTGATGGCGTCTGTTGCTGCACGAAAAGTTTTGGATTCTGGATTTTTGAGAATGAGCCTAAATGTAGCTCTGACAGCAGAACTGGTACCGGGACAGGGTGAATATTCCATCTTTATGAGCTGATTCGTGTTTGCTACGACAAACTGCTGTATCCCGAGTTCTTTTTTGAGAGTAATCGTGTAAGAATTATAATCAATAGGAACTGGAGTAACCCAGTCAGAAAGAGAAGTGTCTGGCTCGAGCTTAATGTCCCCATCACCACTTGATAGACCCGCAAGAAGGTAGGGACCATAGAGAAATGCCTTGATCGAAGCATATTCCGGTCTGTCGTCTGTAATCGTGATTCAGAAAAATAATTGAGTGATGTAGATGTGCACAAGATCAAAATAATTTTTAAATATTTGTGAGCGTTGAAGAAAAACACCTTTTATCGCTTCCATTCTTAGACTCAAAGGAAGATCCAGAGTGATTTTATCCCCGGGGCTCCAAGATTTAGTAACAGACATGAAATTGCCTGCATAGAGACAGGAAAAATAATAATAGCCTCCCTACTTGTTTCAAAATGACAGGCGAACAAGTTAAGATACAAGAAAAGCTTATCATAAAAAGATTTTGCGGCTCATACCAGGTGTTGGCAAGGACAAATCCTGGCCATTTAAAGTTGCCTTTGCACCACTTAAATATGTCCATGACGGTATTCTCAACTTTAAGGTTGATGATGTTCTTTCCGCTTCCTGCATGAAACAGAAGTTTTGAAAAGTTTATGATCATATCGAACATGTGTGAAATGGACAGATAAAAGATGATATCAACATTTTTTGGGGAAATTGTCACTGAAACTTGAAGCCTGTTATCCCACGAAACAACTGGTTCAACTCTTTGACTCAGAAGAATTTGGCCAGATTTCCAATCAAGAGAGCTTGATATATATTGTATGATGTAAAGCCCCATATCTTTTCCCTCCTCTTCAAAGTATATTGAATCTCCTAATTTTGAGAATGACTCAATTCCTGAGGAGAAGAAAAAGGGACGAATATTTAATACTTACGATGTTCCAATCCTAGGATCATTCTATCCAGGTGAAAGAAATGAATATAGATGTCAGGGGAAAAAGACTATTTTCTTATCATATCTCAGATAGAGGAAAGAAATAAAGAATGAGAACATCAGGTGGTCACCACCTGTTCCATAACAGCACCAAAAAGAATTGAACTTTGTTCCCCATCCATGGTAACTTTGAGCCTTGGAGCCACCGGGTTGTAAAGGGAGCATGTATATCATTATTCCAGGATCCCTTCCTCTTTGAATGCCTAATACGCCGTTTGTCAGCGCTCTTTCATAATAATCTGCATATGCCATTTCTTTGGTCCATTTAAAGAGGTTGCGGGAAACCTGTATGTTCGAAGTGCAGCACCGAGAGAAAAAGTTATACCAAGCACACGATGCAAAAATAGATGGCAACCACAAACATTTAAGCAAACTCGTGAAGCTTTTGAAATGGGATTTCTTGTTATTCTTTATTAAGCAGCATCTAATTCTGCAAAACTCCTAGCTGCACCTCAATAAAAATTTAGCCAGTATATACATGCATTAACGCACCTTTAGCATGTTATACGTTGTACAAGATTCTTCGTTTTCTGTTTCTAGAGTGCTTGCCAGTCGTTTTGGATCTGACCTGCACAGATGTTGGACAAATGCATATAATAAGAAATTAGTGGAATGAAAGTGCCGATTAAGCATCTTCACATCTCTATCCCAAAAAATCAATTCCTTCACCAGAACTCGCCAACTGATGTCCCTCCTGTCGCATAACTGTGAGATGAGTTGACAATATCCATGAAGAATGTTCCAATTTCCTGGAAAATCATGGAGTATAGATTATAATTGGTTTGGAGGATGAGATGATGAATGTTATATGTAATATACGGATAACATAATGATTTCTAATTTCTAATCGTTCGTAGAACTTGAGTCAATCGTTGGACGAAACAAACATGTTTAACGCACAAAATGGTTAGACTCGATTACTACACAAGCCAAACACCTATAAGTCTATTTTTTATATATATTTATAAGAGACCAAATTCAATGACAAAAATAGAGGAATATGGTCCTCACCTTATAAAGTGGTTCACCCGTAATTTCATACCGCATTTGAGATCCAATGACAACTGGAATATGTGTGTTGGAATGGAAGCCAGATATATCATCAGCCTATAAGTAAAATGAATAAATCTTTATAAGAGGCAACTGAATAATTATTCTTATTTTGAACTATTGACTAACTAGAACAGTAATAACCACCTTCAGTGCTAGCAGTCCCAGAAAGCATGGCTTGTCAAATAGGTGAGCCAGCATTAAATGCTTTTGATCACCCTTCGAAACAATAAAATAAATCATAGTGAGTTGACACGCATAATACGATTGCAAAATTCTAATAAAGTCCAAAAATATTATCTCTATATTCAGAAAAGGATGGATTTTCTTTTTAGAGGAGGTAGGCTCACCGTTACACTATATAACCTATAAAGAACGTCATTCATGCCGCCTGTTTCTTCATTGAGAGATAACCAGTGTCTTTCGATGGTATACTTCAATATTACATTTTGCACACGGGTATAGAAATAGTCAGCCATCCAAGTTGTCATGTTCAAAGCTCGATCATCTCCACCCAAAATATATTGATCCAAAAGGCCCGCCAAAATCTGCATGACTAGCGAAGGACAAGATCAGGAACCATTTTACAAAACAAAATGAACAATGAACAGAAGATCCACCTTGTGAATAGTATAATACGGAGCCCACACTTCTTTTAAAGCTTCGAACCGGTCAAAGAATTCATTTGGAAATGCTGAAAGATAACCAGTATTCATCTTCCTTTGGCACTCTGATAGAGCAGAAACCACCGAGGACATTTTTTCTCGGAGATCAGAATTATATGTGCTAGCCCACATTTGTGCCGTCGCGCTTAAGTAATGCCCTTCAATGTATTTGAGACAATTAATTGATCATGACATCAGCATATAAGACAGATGACATGATCTGACACTCCAAACGTGAACTACATATTTGCAGTGTTTTCATACACTAATTCAAATAATGTGTTGAGTTGACCTTTCTATTAACAGTTTATGGTTTCAGGACAGAAATCATTTTTACAATGAGAATAAACATGATTCTGATCCTTCACTCTCGTTAATCTATCAACAAAACAATTAAAACTAAAAATTTATGTTAGAAAAGTGAAGCCAATACAAAAGTGATGGAACCAACAATGCGTACATATCAACAAGAAGAAGTTTACAGGCTACTATTTTGTGATTTATTAGCTTTTCGAACGCCGAAAAGAGTCGATTATGAATTAGAATTCATTATTATATTAAGTGATTCTCATGTCAGAAGGCAATCAATCGAATCAGAGTTCTCATCATTGATTTCTTGCTCTGTAATATATAACAGCTAGAGTTATCAATCACTCACTTTACACAAACCAATAAGTAGAAAAGCAATTCCATTGATACCATGAAGCAGGAAATGAACCTAGAACTTTAGCAAATCAAAGTATACCTACAAAATGACCCCGAAGCTCCATATCGGGGGCCTCCCAGCCACCGTATGGATCAGCTGGAGTCTCCAAGCCAGCTGTCTTTCGGAAACTCCACACCAACCTATCAACATCCAACATCAACAAATACTCCAAATTTGTCTGTTGTGCCACACCATGAATCGATTTAGGCTCCAATCTCACATCATGCAAGGAAATTTCCTTCAGAAAACCATCCCCCGCCCCCTTCACCACATTCGAATTCTTGATTTTTCTATACAGGAAATCCCAACTCAGCTCATCCTTCTCCCTCAACATCTTCCTTGGGATCAAATTGGACCAAGTAGAGTCATCAGTGGGAACCAAATGCAAATGGGCAAGATTTTCTTTTTCCCAAGATGCATTTTTTGAAGACAACAATTCATAGCGAAGAGTGTGTGAATCGGCCGGGACACCACCATTAGTACAGACCTTATAACTCGAGGCAATACCATAGCCAAAAAACAGAGAAAACAAAACAACACCTCCAAAAATGTTGACTAATATAGGTAAAGGTTGCATCTTTATCCCCAAGTCGCTAAAATTTTCCAAAATCTATAAAAGGGGCTTCAAGAAAAACCTTGAACCAAACAATTAGTCTCTGAATTCTTTCAGAAAGCGGTTGTTCTGAAACGATCGAGCTTTGAAACTTGAGTGGAAGTGCGACGGTGAATTCAGAAAATAAAAATTAGATACTGGTGAACTGTGAAGCCATCATAATTTGTTTGGGAAGATTCATGATAAATTTCCGGTGTCTCCAATTTTATAAATTGAAGAGCAGTGTGGCAGTGTTGCTAATTTCTTGAAAATATATTTGTCAATGTGTTTCCCAAAATAAAGCAAACAAAAAGAAGGCACTGAAATTGTAATCTGGCCGATAATAAAGGTTAACGTATAAAGGTTACCTCTTAAATTGATAAATCCCGTATATTTTTCATAGGTTGACTCGCATGAGTTTTACATTACATGTCGGCAAGGGACATGCAATAAATGCATGTCTATTAGTCAGCAAAGTTAGAGTGTGTGGATTAAGGTAAGAGTTGTTGACGAATTGGATGCAAATTCACTTTTGAATTTGCATTCTCCACGCGTTTATACAGGGGGAAGAGCTCTATAAATAGAGCCCTTCCCTCCTCATTCTGAATATCCCATTCTCAAGTTCTCTTATCTGATTTTTTAGTGTTCTTCATCTCCCTTGTTTATTTCTATATATATTTGTGAGATAGGTTTTTCTCCTGTATAAAAGAGTGAGTGTCTTTTTGGAAACACAGAGAGAGGTTGTAATTCTCCAAATATTATAGTGGAATCTTTTGGTCTTGCCCGTGGTTTTTACCCTAATAATTTTTTGGGGTTTTCCACGTAAATCTTGGTGTCTATTTATTCTTCAATTTCCATAGTTTCTATCTCGTAATGCCACAGCTGGGACCAACAAGTGGTATCAGAGCCTTGGCATAAAATTTCTTAAAATTCTGAGTATGCTCTGTGGTTGCAGCTGTGACTGATCTTCCACATCAGAAAAGATTTTTTGAGATTTTATAAGGCAGGATTATTGTAGTCAAGATGACGGCAAAATACGAGATAGAAAAGTTCAATGGGAGCAATTTTTTGTTGTGGAAATTGAAGGTGCAAGCAATTCTAACAAAGGAGCGTTGCTTGGCAGCTATTGGAGATAGACCGGCGGATGTCATGGACGATCAAAAGTGGAATGAGATGAATCACAATGCTGTTGCCAATTTGCACTTGGCAATAGCGGATGAAGTTTTGTCAAGTATCTCGGAAATAAAAAGCGCAAGAGTTATTTGGGATACTCTGACAAAATTGTACGAGGTCAAGTCACTACACAACAAAATTTTCTTAAAGAGAAAGCTTTATACTCTTCGGATGGCGGAATCCTCATCGATGACCGAACATATAAACACACTGAATACTCTATTTTCCCGGCTAACCTTTATGGGGCATAAAATAGAGGAAAAAGAACGTGCGGAGCTTCTACTTCAGAGTCTACCAGATTCATACGATCAGCTCATCATCAATGTTACCAACAATGTTCTTTCGGATAATTTAAATTTTGACGATGTCTTAACTGCGGTTCTTGGAGAAGAGAGTCGTCGAAGGAACAAGGAAGATAGGTTGGCAACGTCGAAGCAAGCAGAGGCTTTACCGATGACGAGAGAAAGATTGACGGAGCGTGACTCCAGTGGGAGCCACAGATATGGTAGATCCAAGTCAAGAAGTAAGAAGAAGAATATTTACTGCTTTAAATGTGGCGGTAAAGGGCACTTCAAAAGAGAGTGTACGAAGAGCATCGAAAAGGGATCTCAAGGAAATGTGGCCAGTACTTCAGGCGGTGGTGAAATATTATTCAGCGAAGCAGCAACAGTTGCGGAAGGCAGACACAAATTTTGTGATGCATGGATTATGGATTCAGGAGCGACGTGGCATATGACGTCAAGGAGAGAATGGTTCGACCAGTATGAACCAGTCTCAGGAGGATCTGTATTCATGGGAAACGATCATGCCTTGGAAATCGCTGGGGTCGGTACCATTAAAATCAAAATGTTTGATGGTACTATTCGCACCATACAGGAGGTACGACATTTGAAGGGCCTGACAAAGAATCTTTTGTCTTTGGGGCAATTGGATGATATTGGGTGCAAAACCCATATCGAGAAAGGGATCATGAAGATTGTGAAAGGCGCGCTTGTGGTTATGAAGGCGGAAAAGGTTGATGCAAATCTGTATGTATTATTGGGGAAAACACACAAAGAGGCGGAACTAGCTGTTGCATCAATTGGTTCGGGGGAAGAATCAACAGTGTTGTGGCATAGAAAGCTTGGACATATGTCAGAACGAGGAATGAAGATTCTCTCAGAACGGAAGCTGTTGCCGGGACTTACAAAAGTGACTCTACCCTTTTGTGAGCATTGTGTTACCAATAAACAACACAGATTGAAGTTTGGCACGTCTACTGCCAAAAGCAAAGGCATATTGGAGCTGATTCATTCTGATGTTTGGCAAGCACCGGTGGTGTCCCTAGGAGGAGCGAGATACTTTGTCTCGTTTATTGATGATTTCTCTAGGAGATGTTGGGTGTATCTAATCAAGAAGAAATCAGATGTTTTCGAAATCTTCAAAGTTTTCAAAGCGCGAGTTGAACTTGATTCTGATAAGAAAATCAAGTGTTTAAGGACTGACAATGGAGGAGAATATACCGGTGATGAGTTTGATGCATTTTGTCAGCATGAGGGCATCAAACGACAGTTCACGACGGCTTACACGCCTCAACAGAATGGAGTGGCAGAGCGGATGAACAGAACTTTGTTGGACAGAACAAGGGCCATGTTGAGTACTGCGGGTCTACCAAAGTCATTTTGGGCAGAAGCAGTTAAAACCGCTTCTTACATCATCAATCGTTCTCCTTCAGTGGCGATTGATTTGAAGACTCCGATGGAGGTGTGGACTGGCAAGCCAGCTGATTATTCTCGATTACATACATTTGGAAGTCCGGTGTACGTGTTGTACAATGTACAAGAAAGATCAAAGTTGGATTCCAAATCCAGAAAGTGCATCTTCTTGGGCTATGCTGATGGAGTAAAGGGGTTTCGCTTGTGGGATCCTACTGTCCACAAGCTTATCATCAGCAGAGATGTTATCTTTGAGGAAGATAAAGTGAAGGGAGACAAAGGCACACTGAATTCAGAAACTACTATCATTCAGGTGGAAAATAAGACCGACAAAGATCAAGTTTCTTGTGAAGCAGTACCAGAGCACGAGGAACAAGAACCAGTTGAGTCAGAGGTTTCCAAAGTGAGGCAGTCAACTCGAGAGAGAAGACCACCAGGTTGGCTTTCAGATTATGTCATTGAAAGTAACATTGCATATTGTCTGTTAACAGAGGATGGTGAGCCATCGAGTTTCCATGAGGCTACTCAAAGCTCGGATGTATCCCTGTGGATGACAGCGATGCAGGAAGAATTGGAAGCATTGGACAGAAATAAAACTTGGGATCTTGTTACACTACCACGAGGGAGGAAAGCTATAGGTAACAGATGGGTCTATAAGATCAAGCGTGATGGCAATAACCAAGTGGAGCGGTATCGTGCGAGATTGGTTGTTAAAGGGTATGCTCAGAAAGAAGGTATTGACTTCAATGAGATATTTTCTCCTGTGGTTCGACTTTCAACAGTCAGAGTAGTATTGACATTGTGTGCGGTGTTTGACCTACATCTGGAACAGCTAGATGTGAAAACAGCATTTCTTCATGGCGATCTTGAAGAAGAAATCTATATGCTCCAGCCAGAAGGTTTTGCAGAAAAAGGCAAAGAGAACTTGGTTTGCAGGTTGAATAAATCTCTGTACGGTCTCAAACAGGCGCCGAGGTGTTGGTACAAGAGATTTGATTTCTATATCATGAGCCTTGGGTACAACAGACTCAGTGCAGACCCTTGTACGTATTTCAAGAGGTTTGGTGATGATGATTATATCATTTTGCTGTTGTACGTGGACGACATGTTGGTAGCAGGCTCCAACAAAGATCGGGTCCAAGAATTGAAGGCACAGTTGGCTAGGGAATTTGATATGAAGGACTTGGGACCAGCAAACAAGATTCTAGGGATGCAAGTTCACCGAGACAGAAGTAAAAGGAAGATTTGGCTTTTCCAAAAAAATTATTTGAAGAAAGTCTTGCAGCGCTTCAACATACAAGATAGTAAGCCAGTTTCAACCCCTCTTCCTATTAACTTCAAGTTATCTTCTGAGATGTGTCCTAGCAGTGAAGCAGAGAAGATGGAGATGTCTCGAGTACCGTATGCATCAGCAGTGGGAAGTTTAATGTTCGCTATGATTTGTACTAGACCAGACATTGCACAAGCAGTGGGAGCAGTCAGTCGATATATGGCGAATCCTGGACAAGAGCATTGGAGCACGGTTAAGAGGATCCTTAGATACATTAAGGGTACCTCGGATGCTGCATTATGTTTTGGAGGATCTGATTTTACACTCAGGGGCTATGTGGATTCAGATTACGCAGGTGATCCAGATAAAAGAAAATCAACTACTGGTTATGTGTTTATAGTTGCAGGAGGTGCAGTCAGCTGGGTTTCAAAACTGCAAATAGTTGTGGCGTTATCTACAACGGAAGCAGAATACATGGCAGCTACTCAAGCTTGCAAGGAGGCAATATGGATTAAAAGGTTATTGGAGGAGCTTGGACACAAACAAGAAAAGATTCCTCTGTTTTGTGACAGTCAGAGTGCCTTGCACATTGCAAGGAATCCGGCCTTTCATTCCAGGACGAAACACATTGGAGTTCAATTTCACTTTGTACGAGAAGTAGTAGAGGAAGGAAGTGTGGACATGCTGAAGATCCATACGAATGATAACATAACTGATTTTCTGACCAAGCCAGTAAGCACAGAGAAATTTGAGTGGTGTAGATCCTCAAGTGGCCTCGCAGGAACGTAAGCAGTGGAAATGGCAAGATTGAAAGGATGTGTGGAGATGTGTTTGATTCTCAATCAAATCTCCAAGTGGGAGAAATGTCGGCAAGGGACATGCAATAAATGCATGTCTATTAGTCAGCAAAGTTAGAGTGCGTGGATTAAGGTAAGAGGTGCCAACATTGACGAATTGGATGCAAATTCACTTTTGAATTTGCATTCTCCACGCGTTTATACAGGGGGAAGAGCTCTATAAATAGAGCCCTTCCCTCCTCATTCTGAATATCCCATTCTCAAGTTCTCTTATCTGATTCTTGAGTGTTTTTCATCTCCCTTGTTTATTTTTATATATATTTGTGAGATAGGTTTTTCTCCTGTATAAAAGAGTGAGTGTCTTTTTGAAAACACAGAGAGAGGTTGTAATTCTCCAAATATTATAGTGGAATCTTTTGGTCTTGCCCGTGGTTTTTACCCTAATAATTTTTGGGGGGTTTTCCACGTAAATCTTGGTGTCTATTTATTCTTCAATTTCCATAGTTTCTATCTCGTAATGCCACAGCTGGGACCAAAATTACATAAATTACAACTTTTTTTAAAAGATATTAATGACAACTTTTTTTCGAAAAGCAATGCTACATGTACAATCAAATTTGTGCAATAATTTTTATACCACAAAAAAATCAATACAAAATTTAACTTATCAAATCTCACGATACATTGAATGCAAAATCTCACGATATCATATCAAAATCTCACGAGATAATAGCAAAATATCACGACATAATTGTTGTATATATCGTTGTACGATATATTGGTTGAACCTCCAGCATTATTTTTTTTGAATATGTATAACTCATCATTTTCCAATTTTAGTTAAAGAGAAAGTGTAAGTTTCAGCTATTGTTTTTATATTAAAAATAATAATAAACACGACAAATGATATGAATATTAATAATTCAAACTACTACCATGTTTGTCTTATAAACATAATTTAGAATCGTGTATGTAACACTATATGCAACACATGATGGGGCATGGGGTTTAATTTGAACAGTATGGTGAAAGGATCGATTGAGGGGCATAATTTCATCGTCGATATATTATAAGTGATCCGAAAGAGAAGCTATAACATTCAATTCATGCCAAGGGTAGTACTCGATATTTGATCCATGTAGTCTTGATGAAAAATAAAAGTAGATATTAATTATATGGTGTATATATTATAATGCTCGATATTTTAAGCGATATGTCTTTTGTCCTTGATCGTAAAGTCATCCGTTATAGGAACTATGGTTGTTTTATTGTACCCTTTCAAGAAAACACAACAAATTAATTAAATTTTGTCATGAACTTGATTTATCGTACAACATGATTCTTTGAATTAAACAGCATGGGGCCGAGGGTAATTCAAAACGTCATGGCCTGCCGGATTAATTAAGCTTATCATCAGAGATTCTTTGAAAAATGGATCACTTATTTAATTAAATCTACAATATATTTATAATTTTTTAAAAAACAAAATTACATGCACCTTGATCGATCCCTTTTAATTTGCTGTGTCTTGATATTTATACATTTATTTGTTTTAATTTAATCGGCGAAAGCTGAGGACCCCCCAAAATAGACACAAAGAAAGAGCCTACGAAAAATGGCCCAAGTCAATCAGACAAATGGCATGTAGAGCCCAATCTTTAACTATTTTCGGGGATCAGCCCCTCCTATGATTTAACACAGTACTCTACTGTTTCATTGCCAAACGCAACAGCACAAAATTATTATGTTTGATTCATCACATGCTTTGTTTTGTTTTCACATCAAACGTGTGTGTATATATATATAACACCGTCGAAAACGGGGTTAGGCATACCGCTATCTGTATGTAAACATAAATGAACAACCAACAATATATATAGTTATTTTATGGTGCCTAACACTATATGTTCACTTTATGTCCACCATGTACAATAGATGAGTTGACCGGTACAATAGATGAGTTGACTTGTACAATGTGGGTATGAAATGGGCATATAGTGTTAGACACCAACAACAACAAGATCAGCAAATTAAATATGTTTACTCTTTTTTTTCGTCCTTGCGTGTGTAAATTAAATGAAATTACAACATTAATTGTTTTGAATAAAATTAAGAGATTTGGTATATGTACAAGTATATATCATAGAATAGAAATATATAGATTGCGAACATCATCATGATCTTGGAAGCGTTGAATATGAGAAAATTCAGTCCCGTAAATTCAGAACATCTTGTCCAGTAATGATACTGAAGCACACCTTTTAATGAAATGGAATATCATATTTTATAATAAAAGATTTGAAAAAAAAGTTGATGGGTACGTCTCTTGATTTTTAATTATAATATATGATCAAATCCTAAGCAAAAAGGACGATATTTTGGACCACTACAAGTATTCCCGTGTAATGAATGATGCCTAACAAATAGATAATAGACCAATATTAGTCGCACATGAACAAAAATATTGCAAGAAAACCAAATTAAAGAATACGATAATTAATAAGGCAGTAAAATTATATGCAGCTGATTCTAATTCACCCTATTAGATTATTTATTATTGATCATATATGTTATTTCCCATTCCTAACTAGGGGAATGCCAAAAGTTAATCCCGCTTCTTCTGCTAGATCTATCTTTCTCATCATTACACTAACTCAAATTCTTTCTTCCTTAATTTGATTCCAACGCATCATAACTCACACCTAATTAACACCAGATTTAAGCTTTTGTTAATCATTAGGAAAATTTTAGAAAATATAAAACATTAATAATCCTATATATACAGTACTACTTTTGTCACGAGGAATATCATAAATTTTTAAATCAAAAAAAATAAACTGTACGTACCATATTATTTATTTATTTATTAGGTTGTCATCTCAACTTTACCAACATGTTTTACTTATAAATACGAAAATTTATATGAGATAATCTTATGAATAAATTTTGTAAAACATATATCTAATATGATCAAACTCATTAAAAAGAATTTTTTACTATAAATATAGATAAAATCATATCGTCTAACCGGAGATACATGTAGTATTTTTACAAATCTAATGTCAGGATTGCAAATTCAAGAGAATTTGAATCAATAAACATGTGGGTAAGTAATCACTAATCATCAATGGTTTTTTTTTTGTTTACAAGGCAAGAATTTCCATAAAATAAAACGCAGGATTCGAATAATTCTTGACCTTAATTAATTCTCTACACCTCGAATAAAAAGTAGAATACCATCTGCCTGCCTGAGAAAATATTATAATTTGTTTCCCAATTAAAGCCGATCGAATTTATCGTCCTACACTTTATTTATTTATTTATGTACAGTACGTAAATTGGTAAATTAATGAATCCTGTACACGTGCGTTAGAACTCCGTTAAGGAAACGTTACGTGGAGAGGACTCATCCCGTGACGGCGAAGGCGGAAGCTTGGATTTCTGGAAATATTCTCTGACGTCGATCCCACCGCCCGTCAACTCCGCGTCGTCATCGGATGAAGGGACAAACGGCGGCCGTAGCAGTTCCGTCAGCAAATCCCATCTCAATCCGTGAAAGAAGTGGTGTTCCTTGATCTCGCAGGCGCCCCGCCGGTAACCCAGTCGGCGTGTGGGATCCTTTTCCAGCAGCTTTCCAATCAGGTCCGTCACGGCACTGGGTTTCCCCATGTACTCCGGCTCAGCTAACATTATTTTGCCGAATGTCTCCTTACGATTCCTCCCCTTGAACGGGGTCTTCCCGTACAGCATTTCGTAGCAAAGAACGCCAAGAGCCCACCAATCTACGGAGAACTCATGCCCGTCACCTCGTATAACCTCCGGCGAAACGTATTCCTCGGTGCCCACGAAGGAATTCGAACGCTCATTGGTCGGAAAATCACTGGGATTCCTCCTGCTCACGGGGGAAACGCGAGCACTCTTTGCTAATTTCTTCTTGTGAAGCACGAAGCCGCGGGGGAACTTTCTGTTCTTCGTCGGCACCGGATTAACTTTTTCCTCTTGATCGGAGCAGAAGCATCGATTCCCGGGCTTTCTGGGCATGAAGTCGCGCGACAGGTCGAAGTCGGTGAGCGTCACGTGGCCCGACTGCTGTACGAGGATGTTTTCCGGTTTGAGGTCCCTGTACACAATGCCTCGCTCGTGAAGGTGCTCGAGAGCGCATACGATTTCAGCCAGGTAGAAGCGGATGACGGCGGGGGAGAAAACGTGGTCGTTTTGGCGATATCGGAGAACATTGAGGTCACCTCCGGGGCAGTAAGGGATGGCCCAGCTAATGAATTCTTGATTTTCGAAGGAGGCGATGAGGTACGGGAGGAATGGGTGAGGAATAGTGGCGGAGAGTCGGCGGAGAACCGATATTTCGTGGAGTGCACGGCGGTGGGCAGAGGATTTCTCCACTACCTTGAGGGCGAAAGGGAGGTGGGAAGAATTGTGGTGGATGAGGAAAACTGTGCCAGTGGCACCTTTGCCTAGTACTTTGATGGCTCGTAGGTTGTCCAGTTGGAGCTCCGGCGGCGCAGTGGTACTGATCTCTTCCATCTGCGTACGGTTAGATTAATTAGATTCCGGAGAGAATGAGAATTTTGAGGAAAGTATTGGGATTTGGAGTACTGACAGACAGAATATATATATATATTCAGAGAGAGAGAGACGCAGGTTAGTTAGAGATCAGAGGAGGGAGGTGTGCTGTTGTGAAGATGGAGAGGAGACACCATTTTGCTGTTTTGTTTTGTCTATAGTATACCCTCAGATCAGAATAAATATAGTGACAGTACACTTCTTCATTTCCAACATATAAATAATAATAATAATAATAATAATAATAATAATAATAATAATAATAATAAATGAAGTAAATATTACAAATATATGAAAGTTTTATATTTAGAAAATATATAATAATTTCAGGTTATGAGTTGTTCTTATAATAGGTGGAGTGCTTCTTTTTCTTTTGATTTTTTTTTCCAGGAAAAAAAGGAAAAGAATTCGAAAAGCGAAGGTGCACACGTGTTAGATGTTTCATAAAACTTTAGTACGTGACAAATTTAAACAAGGGTATGTATATATATATATATGTCTGTTCCAGGGTTGTTAATTAGGAAATTAGTAACATGTGGGGTTGGGTTGCACCAACTAATAAAAATAAAACAAAATTTGTTATAATATGGTTTCAATTTTAAAATATCAATTTTAAATTTGACTTAATTAATGAAAAAATATTATTTTTTATTTTATAAATATTGATTTTCATCGTAGATCGATTATATTCAACTCACAAACATGGATCCATGAAAATGTTTCACAAGATATCTACTCTTAAAATAAATATTAACATTGTTATTTGATTTACGACATTTATAAGTGGGATGCACGAGGCCCTAATTATTTCACATTTTATTATCATATAGCAATGTAATTTATATGTGGAAAGTATAAATATGATTGGATTTTAAAAATATATCTTTGGGAGGGCTGGCACATTCCATATAATCGTATCAAAGATTATATATGGCAGGCAATAATCATTTCAAAAGCTATTATTAATCTAGTGGCCACACGATTACACTAATCATAATCTATATCTATATTATATTATAATAAATTTTTTTGACCAACTATTATATTATAATAAATAAAACACCATTAAAGTGATTAAATATTTCATAATATTTTTTATAAGAAAAATAAAAACTAAATCTATGTGAAAATTTAATCGAACATATATCTAAATTAAGTACTGAACTCTTGTGTAATATATATCGATGGAAATGTTTTTGTCAGAGTACGTAGTAAATATTTTAATCTGCAATTATTTCTATCTTTGAGAAGCAATTAAGAGAAAGATTCTATTTAGCATTTAATTATGCTAGCTGATTGAGTTAGGTGATTTGTAATCATATTAGGTAGATCAAACGGCTAATAATTTTACCTGCTATATATACCAGAATTAATAATAATATAATAAAAGGATATATAATGAATATATATTTATATGCAATTAAGGGGTTGAAAATGCAATTTTATGAGGACATTTTGATTCCCTTATTGGCTACTCAAATTCATAGGTTGCTTCAAAAATGGTAGAGTAAAATTTATACTCATAATAATTATGATACCTTCTTATCCTATGATTCATTGAAACAAAATGATTTTAGTTCATCTTTCCACTCCTAAATTTTAGGTTTCGAGTTTATTTTTCTTAGTTTATTTTTCTTTCGGATTAAGGATTGAAAATTAATGGTCCGAATAGAGCTAGTCGATTCATCGATCTTGTTAGTGCCTTTTGGCAATTCTCATTTATGTATACGTTGAAACTTTTTGTATTAGGTACGTAATTTTTCCATAAAAGTATTATAAAAGGTAAATAAATTAACGGTGCTCAAATAATAGCTAAGAATTTGATTTCAAGTTTTTCCATCTAAATACACCCGATAGTACTGCATGCAATTTTTTCAGGGTGGTTGTGTTTTTGGCATGAGATACGTGTAATATAAAAAAATATATATTTATGTACGGTAATATAAAATATATTATTGTCCTATGCTTCCAAAACCGTAGACCGTATAGGTTTTGACTGTAATTACAATTTCTTTTTATTTAATTTGTCACCTTCCTCAAAGATTATTAATCAATTAATATTATTATTAAAATAAGGAAAATGTGCTCACTTTTCTCTAATGCGAATCCGCGGACAAATTTTTAATTGATTTTTTTTATTAAAAAAAAAAAAGCAAGCACAAATTTCTTCTTCTTGCATTTTTACTCTACTATTTGACATTTGTAATAGATAAATTACCAAGATATAAGATCCTGAATAAAAATAAGAAAATGAAGTGCTAAATATTTCTCTAACATAGATATAATATTTTTGAGATTTAAAACTCAGAAAAAAAAACATAATAATACAAATAATTCTTATGAAATTCAGTAATATATTAGCATCAGTAGTGCTAGAATTAAATATTACTTGCGCTTTTGAGACCTTCATAACTTTCACCCTTTAATGTTAATGAAAAGCCACAGTGAGTACCAATTTATTTTTTAAATTTTATGAAAGTTATAATAACATGTTATCAGTGAAAGTTTGGTAACCAAAACATGATAAAGTTTTAACGTAAATTTATTATTAACTTGTCTAACACCTATAAAAGTGCGTGTAAAATTAATCCAACGTACCCTGTGTGTTAATTTTCTACTTCAAGTAGTCTAAACTAACATTATAATTTGGACATATTAATGAACATGATTAGCCCCACTCTAGTTTATTAACCCTAAAATTAACTTTTCAGGGCTTCAAAAATGTCTTGTTGTCTGCCATTATTGAGCAGGAAAATATAAAAACATCTTCCACCTAACTTAGCTAGAAAAGCAAGAAACCATAGCTAGCTAATTGGTTTTAATACATGCAATTACGCCATATATAGTTTTGTTATTTATCATTATTCTCAGTTGTAATTTAAATTGTGCTAAAAAAATCTAATGGATTGAAAAATGATTAAAACTATTTTGTTTTTAGAAAAAAATCAATGAGGAACGATATATTCTTATATATTATACATAAATAATTGTTCCACTTTTGTGAAAGTTGGGAAAACTAAGGTAGTGTTTGGAAGAAATTTTTAGAAGCACTTCTCAGCTTTTCGCTAACAAAAATTTGAAATTTTATGAAATTTTGTTAACGAAAAGCTATGAAGTGCTTCCTAGAAGCTCTCCCAAACACTATCTAAGAACTTTTGGAGGAAAAAAGTTTCGTATACTTTGATGATGTCTGGTCGGCCATGAATATGATCGTACCTTTGAAAAGCAGTTTATTAGCTTAATCTATTTTGAGAACAAAGGAAGGTGGATTGGTTGAATTTTGGCAAAGTTAAGCGTCTACCTCCATTTTTGCTGATTTAACTGTCATTTATGAAAATTATACATTTTTTTGGGAAGATTTTCTATCGAAATCCATTGAAATATACCAACATATGTTACTGATTTAGCATTTTTCTTCATAATATTAATTAATCTCGGTACCTAAAAAAAACACAATTTTTTTGTTATAATTATGATCGAGAATGATTTCTCTATGCAGCCATGATATATGTTTTTGTTCGTTTGTTTGTTTTTGTGTGTACATATATTGGGGTTTAGTACTTGCCGCTCACAGGACACTACCCTGCCGGTGATGTGTAACCCCATGATTGGGCAAAATTAGTGGGTGCCACTGATTTTAACCAATTATGAGCCGCCACGTCACCCGCAGGACACTATCCTGTGGGTACTAGCATCTACTCAACCATATATATTGGGGTCTTGTTCGATTTTTATGGTCTTGAAATACATGGAATTGGCGTAATGAACAGTTAAATATTAACGTGTCTTAAGAGAATGCACATTGCAATTAGTCAAAGCATATATATCGGAAAGGCATATTATTGCGTACCTTTGTGATGAGCATTTGAACAGATTCAAGGAATCAACGTAACAATAATGGAGATCTAATGGAAACTAGAATTAAATAAAATACAAGTCTTTTTGGCTTTACTTGAAAGAACCAGGCCAATACCCTTTTTAGGGATAATCATTTATAAATATATTTCTCGAATCTCTCCTTTAAACATCAGCTTTTGTTTTGTCAAAATTGTTTTTATGTGATATAGATATTATACTTTTGTTTGTTTTTTTTTAATTTCAATATTTCAAATTACAGATTAGTCCCTAAATACTTTTTACAACTATTATATTTTTTTTATTTGAATATAAATCAAATTATTTACAAAGATATTATAGAAACACGCAACGCGTCACCAATACACTAGTATATATAAATATTTTTACATTTTTAATTTAAATAATATATTTAATTTTAAATATAAATATATCCTAATGGATCTCAGAAGATTAATAAATATATATATTCAATAATGAAATGATGATGGATGAATTCTTGGCCCCTGCGCTCGTGCATACTTGTATGGAAAGCGGATACTTTCTGTCACCCATTGCGAACAAACATGTAATTCAACTTTTGAAATTAATTCAACAATTCCCACTCAATGCACAATCTCTGCGACCTTCTCTAAAAAAAAAAAAAAAAAAAAAAAAAGGAGAAAAAGGAAAGTTCCATTTCCACTAATTGCACAACAGAGTAACAAGAAAATAAAAAAATTAAAACGAAATTTAGGTCGATAAAAGGAGTAAATATATGTATGTATGTGATACCCCGTGAAATTATTTTAACCCGAATCCGTTCGTTATGGGTTTATGAGGGTTGGCCCAATTATTGAGTTATAATCATTAGGTAAGGTCCAGCTCAGTTTTACACCTGTTAGGGCTTTGCTTAAACTGGGCTGTTATTTATGGGCCGACCAAAGCTGGCCCCTAATGGGCTGGATGGACTTCTCTTACATGCATTGTGGATAAGTTTGACCATCTCGAGATATTTATGAGATGGGGATAAACTTGAAGGCGGTCCAATGGATGAAGAGTTCCAGTACAGGACATGTTATAATTCGACTAGGTAACTTACTCTATTTTTCCTATAAATACAGGTATTGTTATGGTTGTATTATTCATTATTCATTATTCATTATTCATTACTCACTTCTACATTCACGCACTCATATCTCTCAGTTTTCGCATTAATCATACCCTCTGCCTTCAAGACACTGACTTAGGCATCGGAGGGGTCACGCCGAAAACACTTTTGGCGTCCCTTTGACCTAGCTGTTGCTTGTGCAGTTCCGCCATACCCGACCCGACCTACTTTCTAAAGGATTTGGAGGATCCATTCTACCAGACCGAACCCGAGGTAAAATTCCGATATCATCAATTGGCGCCGTCTGTGGGAATTTGAAGGAAAAGAGTTTCGATGGCTAATCAGAATGGAGATCACCCAAATTTAGAGGAATTAATAGCTCAGGCTGTTCAGAGGGCTTTGGCAGAAAGAGGAGAGGCCAATCCTCTGCACCTTGAGCACAACGCCCACCTCGATGATATCAAAAAGTTGAAAGAGGAGATGGAGCAGCTAAGGAAAAAACAGGCCGGGTACCTAGCTACTACAACAAGAAACATTCCTTTTACTCAGGCGATATTGGACGCCGACCTCCCCAAGCAGTTCAAATTGCCTCATGTTGGAGAATATGATGGCAAGGGAGATCCTGAAGACCATTTAGCGCGCTTCGAGAATGCAGCTCTGTTGCATAAATATTCTGATCAGATTAAGTGTCGGGCTTTTCTTACTACTCTCATAGGACCAGCCCAGCAATGGTTCAATATGTTACGCCCCGGAGAGATCAAGGAATTCAAGGATTTTAGCAAATCCTTCGTGCACCACTTCGCCAGTAGCAAAAAGCATCCTACCACTACTTTCAGTCTCTTCGCAATCAAGCAAAGGGAGCATGAAAATTTGAGAGCATATATCCGCAGGTTTAGTGCCTTGGCTCTTGAGGTACCCACTGCGACACCAGATCTGCTTATCAGTGCTTTCATGCAAGGGCTGGATACAAAAGATTTTCTCAAATCCCTAATATAAAGACCAGCGGAAACATACGAGGAACTACTCGCCCGAGCGGAGAAATATGTCAACATGGAAGAAATACAGGTTTCTAGAGCTGCTATGAAGAGGGAACGACCAAAAAGTCCAAAGGGCAATAGGGTTCCTAACAATAATACGGGAATGGGACAGCCATTTCGGCCCGTTTTGTTGGGAGAGTTCACTTCTCTCACCCCTTTACGCATGAACAAAGTACGAGCTTTACAAATTTGTGACGATCGTAAACTCACGCAGAGGCCTCCCTGGGCTGAGAAGGGACCTCGTAACAGGGAATCAGATAAATATTGTCACTTTCACAATGAGTATGGGTATACGACGGAGGACTGTCGTCAATTAGATCAAGAAATTGAAAGAATAATACAGCAACACTCTGAAATAAAAAATATATTGACCCGTCAGGAAAGGTATCGCCCGAACAGGGGACAGGGAGGAAGGTCAAGACAAAGAGCCAGGACTGCTCCTCCCCATGAAGATTTCAACCAACCCAATCAAGAACAGCTCAGAGATGACCGAGCTCATCAGAGACCAGCCCCGCCCGCTCGAGGAATTATCAACATGATTTCTGGAGGTCCTACTGATGGTGATTCCAACCGAGCTAGGAAGACTAGTAGCAGAAAGTTAATGAATATGGAGATTGACAATCAGATTGTCCATACTGGCCCGACCCTCTCTTTTGGACCGGAAGATATGAAAGGGGTGGCTAGCAATCATAATGACGCACTAGTAATAAGAGCTATGATCGCAAATTATGATGTAGCCCGGATATTTGTGGATTCAGGCAGCTCTGTCAACGTTCTATTTCAGGAAGCAATAAGTCAAATGGATTTGGGGCAGTACAAGATAGAACCAGACGTAACATCACTCTTTGGTTTCACAGGTCATGCCATTCGACCTGTGGGGTTAGTGCATTTACCCTTAACTCTGGGTAAAAGCAGTATCCGCAAAACCAGGATTGTGAGTTTCATTATTGTTGACGCTCCGTCTGCCTACAATGCCATACTAGGCAGACCTGCCATGACCACTTTCATGGCCGTGGCATCAGCCCTGCATCAGAAAATAAAATTCCCGGTGGGAAATGAGGTTGGTGAGGTAGAAGGGGACCAAATCATAGCTCGCAAATGTTATGTAGAGGAGGTCAGAATAGAGCAAAAGGTTGTCAGGACTGATAATGTTGGCAGACCTGGACTTTCTATGATGGAGAAAGTCAACTTGATAGAGGACACATCTGTCACCACTGAAGAAGAAATTGAGGAAATCATGATATCACCTCCATCTGGGGTGGTGAAAATTGCTCACACCCTGGAAACACGGTTGAAGCAACCGCTACTGGAATGCTTGGAAAAAAATAAGGATGTTTTTGCATGGTTGGTTTCCGACCTGACAGGGGTACATCGGGAAGTGGCAGAGCACAAACTCAATATAATAAAGAGTTATCGCCCTATTATCCAAAAGAAACGGCACTTCGGTCCCGAAAAGGATGCGGTTATAAAGGAACAAGTGGACGAATTACTCAGAGCGGGACACATCGAGGAAATCTACTTCCCGACCTGGCTGTCCAATATAGTGCTGGTGCCAAAGTCCTCAGGAAAATGGCGCATGTGCGTGGATTTTCGGGATTTAAACAAGGCTTGTCCAAAGGACTGTTATCCGTTACCCAAAATTGATCAACTTGTCGATTCGACAGCAGGACACGAGCTGCTCTGCTTCTTGGACGCCTATCAAGGATATCATCAAATCCCATTAGCCAGAGAGGACAAGGATAAAGTAAGTTTTGTGACGTCAACAGGAACATATTGTTACGTAGTTATGCCATTTGGGCTCAAAAATGCTGGGGCTACATATCAAAGGCTGATGGATAAAGTATTCGAGCAACAAATTGGGAAGAATATCGAAGTCTATGTATATGATATTCTGGTCAAGACCCGAACTACGGACCAGTTTATTACCGACTTAACTCAAACCTTTCAGACCCTGAAGCGCTACAAGCTTAAGCTAAACCCTAACAAGTGTACTTTCGGAGTCCGAGCTGGAAAGTTTTTGGGTTATATGGTCACGCAAAGGGGAATAAAAACTAATCCTGAAAAAGTTCAAGCTATCATTTCTATGAGCTCCCCTAAGAATATACAGGAAGTACAGAGATTAACAGGAAGAATTACAGCACTGGCCCGGTTTATAAGCAGATCTGCAGATAAAAGCCTCCCTTTCTTTAAAGCATTAAGGAAAACGAAGAATTTTGAATGGAATGAAGAAAGTGAGAAAGCATTCCAAGACTTGAAGGCTTACTTAAAACAATTACCCGTATTGAATAAACCTACCCAAGGGGAAGAATTGTTCTTATATTTGGCAGTTACACCCCGAGCAGTCAGTTCGGTCCTTGTCAAAAAGGACGGAATGAATCATCAGCCCGTATATTTCGTCAGTCATGCCCTGAGGGGACCCGAGCTCAATTACCTGACTCAGGAAAAGCTTGCTCTAGCTTTGATCATCACAGCAAGAAAATTAAGGCCTTATTTTCTCTCACATCCTATCACTGTACTCACCAATAGTGCTTTGGGAAAGATCGCAGCTAACCCGGATGTATCGGGTAGACTGGTCAGATGGATCACAGAATTGAGTGAGTACGATATCAAATATGAAGCTCGAACAGCTATAAAAGCCCAAGCCCTAGCTGATTTCTTGGCAGAGACAATTCAGCTAGAACAAGAAGAACTATGGAAGATCTTTGTAGATGGGTCATCATGCAAGTCCGGGAGCGGAGCAGGAATTGTAATAATCTCACCTTGGGGTGAAGAGACTAAAATTTCAATCAGACTAGACTTCAGAGCCTCCAATAATGAAGCAGAATACGAGGCCTTGTTACTCGGACTAAAGGCAGCGCGGAATTTGGGGGTTTCCCGAGCTATCCTATATTTCGACTCCCAATTAGCTATTCAACAGAGCAATGGAAAGTTTGAAGTCAAGGACGATAAAATGAGGAAATATGCCAATGCATTGGACAAGGCCAAAGAAGGATTCACAGATCTGAAATTAGAGTTAATTCCCCGAACAGAGAACATCAAGGCCGACCACTTGGCCCGTTTAGCCAGCGTTTTGAGCGATCGACCGGATCCCATTGTCACGGGTCGGGAGCTCGTGTCCCAGCTGGAAACTTTGGATGACATGCTAGCCCAAGTACCAGAAGGGGATTGGAGGTATGATATACACAAATATCTAACTACAAAAGAACTGCCAAGTGATAATAAAAAAGCAAGGGAAGTAAAAAGAAGGGCCCTCCGCTTTGTCATGATCAATCAAATTCTGTTCAAACGATCCTTCTCTCAGCCTTTGTTAAAATGCTTGGGCCCGGATGAGGCCAATTATGTGTTGCGAGAAATTCATGAGGGATCTTGTGGCAGTCACCTGGGCAGTCTTGCCCTAGCTCGAAAAGCACTTCTGGCAGGATTCTTCTGGCCTACCATGCGAAAAGACTCATCAGCTCTGGTTAATTCATGTTATAATTGTCAGAGACATGCTAACTTACAGTGGAGACCTGCAGAATACATGAAGGCAGTAGTAGCTGCTTGTCCTTTTGATCAGTGGAAAATGGATATTGTAGGACCATTCCCTATTAGCACGGGGCAACGAAAGTTTTTATTGGTCGCGGTTGACTATTTCTCTAAATGGGTGGAGGCCGAGCCCCTAGCTAAAATTACAGAAAATGAAGTGCTCAATTTTCTGTAGAAAAATATAGTATGCCGTTTCGGAATCCCTCGCAGGTTGGCCTCGGACAATGGGAGGCAGTTATGTGGTTCTAAAGTTCGAGCATGGTGTCAAGAGATGAAGATTGAACAAGTTTTCACCTCTGTTGCATACCCTCAAGGGAATGGACAGGTTGAGGTTACTAACAGGACGATTGTCCAAGCTCTCAAAACACGGCTAGATGCAGCTAAGGGTAAATGGGCAGACGAACTCCCTTCTGTATTATGGTCCTATCGAACTACAACTCGATCTGGTACAGGTGAAACTCCTTTCAGTATGGTGTATGGGACGGAAGCAGTTCTCCCGGCAGAAATTGGACAAGAGAGTGCGAGGATAATGGCGTATGGAGCAAACAATCAAGCACTACGAGCAATGGATTTGGACTTACTCGAAGAACACAGGTCCCGCGCAGCACTTAGGCTCGCAGTCTATCGTAAACGAATGACCCATGCTTACAACAAAAGAGTATATCCTAAAGTTTTTCAGGAGGGAGATCTGGTTATGCGCAAGATACAACATCCAGGGGAAAGAGGAAAGCTGGAGGCCAAGTATGAAGGCCCATTCAAAGTAATAGGAAAATATGGAATTGCGGCATATTATCTGGAAGATGCCCAAGGCAAGAAGGGTAAAAGGCCCTGGAATGCTCAGCACTTGAAAAAATACTATCCCTAAGCAGGCCAGCCCGGGTTCACCACAATATCTATAACTCATCAAGCTGGTCCTTAACCAGTGGGTTTTTTTTCTCTCTCTTTCTTTTTACGTTATGAAAGTCAGTCCTGTTTTTATTTATCTCAGGGTCAGTCTTGTTTTGTGTCAATTTTGTTTAAAAACAATCGCGCAGTAAGAGCCAATTTTTCTTATATAACGCATTAGTACTTTTAGACATTCTTTACAAAGCCCAGGCAGGTCTGGCACTCAAAGTCCACTTCAGTGGCATGCAAGGACCACATCAGTGGAACTAAAAGCCCAGGCAGGTCTGGCACTCAAAGTCCACTTCAGTGGCACGCAAGGACCACATCAGTGGAACTAAAAGCCCAGGCAGGTCTGGCACTCAAAGTCCACTTCAGTGGCACGCAAGGACCACATCAGTGGAACTAAAAGCCCATGCAGGTCAAGCACTCAAAGTCCACTTCAGTGGCACGCAAGGACCACATCAGTGGAACTAAAAGCCCAAGCAGGTCTGGCACTCAAAGTCCATTTCAGTGGCACGCAAGAACCACATCAGTGGAACTAAAAGCCCAGGCAGGTCTGACACTCAAAGTCCACTTCAGTGGCACGCAAGGACCACATCAGTGGAACTAAAAGCCCAGGCAGGTCTGGCACTCAAAGTCCACTTCAGTGGCACGCAAGGACCACATCAAGTGGAACTAAAAGCCCAGGCAGGTCTGGCACTCAAAGTCCACTTCAGTGGCACGCAAGGACCACATCAGTGGAACTAAAAGCCCAGGCAGGTCTGGCACTCAAAGTCCACTTCAGTGGCACGCAAGGACCACATCAAGTGGAACTAAAATCCTAGGCAGGTCTGGCACTTAAAGCACGCAAGGACCACATCAGTAGAACTAAAAGCCCAGGCAGGTCTGGCACTTAAAACACGCAAGGACCACATCAGTGGAACTAAAAGCCGAGGCAGGTCTGGTACTCAAAGTCCACTTCAGTGGCACGCAAGGACCACATCAGTGGAACTAAAGGCCCAGGCAGGTCTGGCACTCAAAGTTCACCTCGGGGGCCCACATCAAGGGAATTCATAGCCCAAACAGGGTTGTCATACAAACTTCATCAGTCTTATTAAATGGTCAAGCAGGACTGGTTAAACAACACAGATAAAAAATTCATAGGGGTTCTGATTTCCAGGAATGTTCCTGGACCCTTGAAAATTTTCGATCAATTTTATGGTTTCTTATATATATTGGACAGTTCGGGTGTATGAGGTCGGGATTTTAATAAAGTATATTGCATGAGTTCCCGCCAAGCTCTTAACCCGGTCCAGGCACAGGAAGGTCATGTCTTCAAGATTTCATCATTTAATCAGTTCGGTCACACATAGGACGGGTGTGTAACTTCTTACACTTGGTAAAAAATCGTGGCGTAATTGTTATTTGCATTCATAGCAAGCATATAAAAAACCTGAGTTGGGCAAAAACATGCATAACAAGCAGAAATGGGCAAAAACATTTCATTGAATAACATTGTATCAGCCCGATCTGGGCAACAACAAAACTAAATGACCGCGCAGGGTCTACCATATAGGTCATGTTTTAAACAGGTATTACAGAAATAATCAGGGGGCGGGGGCGTCTTAGGGCTTAGAGCTTTTTCGGGATCCGAGGGTTTTTCTTGCTCAGCCTCCTCAGAATCCTCTTCGGGCATGTCATCAAGAGCTTTGGAGCAATCCAGGAAAGAAGCGGGGTGCTCGGCCTCGGAATATCCATTAGCCCTGAACTGGGCAAGACATCCCTTGAAGCCCTCGTCAAAAAAGGTTGCCGCCTTCTCAGCTACTGCATTAGCAAAGTCCGCGGAGTCCAAAAACTTCTTTTTTCCAAGCTCCTTGGCAGCTTTCAGTTCTTGGTTCAAGGCCCGCACTTGGACCTCCAGCTCGATCTTCTCCACCTCCAGCTCGGAACATTTGGTGTTGACAGCCTCCAGAGCTATGCGGCAGGACTCAGCTTCAGCACGGAGACCGAGCTGTTCCTCTTCATACTCTTTTTTCATCTCACGGGTTTTTCGCGTGAGTTCGGAAATCCGAGCTACGAAGGCTTCTTGATTCAGGGCATGGTCTTCTCGTTCCTGGGAAGCTCGACTGGTGATCTCCCCGCCCCAAGCTAAAGCCTGTGATAATATAAAAGGATGAACACTAGCTCGGTGTATAAGCTAGGAATTAAAACACAGTAACATACCTGCATGAAGGCCAAAGCAAAGTTTTGTTCAGCCTCAAGATGAGTTACAGCTTGTAGAATTTTTACGTCACCCCGGGAGATCAAGTTTTGCATTATGCCCAGGGTCCCTTGGGGATCGGGCTTCGAGAAGAAGGACAGGTCAGGTAGCCCGGGCTGAGCCGCCGTACCCCGGCGCTCCATGTCCTGAAGAGATCCAAACTCCTCTACCGGGCTTTTGCCATGAGGTCGGGATGATAAGGAGGAAGGTGGTGGTGGCAGTTCGGAAGCCGTAGTATGCCCTTGCTCCTTAGCCTTGGAGGATTTTTTCTTAGGCGGTGCAATCAGTTCAGCCTCGGGTTTCGAGCTAGCCTCCGCGTCCTCTGATTTTTTCCTTTTCAGGTTCTTCAAGGCAGCTCGGAAATTTGCAGGCATGGTGGCGGATCTGATTCTGTCGTCTAAACAAATAAAAGTGCAATGAATAAATAAATTGTGTGTCTCAATTAGTCTAAATATTGGTAGTACGGGAACAGGGGTACTACCTACATCCCCTTCGATCTCTACTCCTTTCCCACTGAAGCCGTAATGGCAGAGCAGATCATCCCCGATCAGGTTCTCGATGTCAAAAATTTGAACAGACATGGTATTGAGAAAATTGGTAAAATTATGGGATGGTAAAGCCGGGGGGTCAGGAGTGGTGAAATTCATAGCCCAGTTACCTCGACACTCCCAGGCCTGGGTAGGCTTAACATAGAAATATCTATTGGTCCAACCTTTGTGAGAGCTCGGCTTTCCCCTTAAAAAGGGGTATTCGGGTCGCATGGAAATGTAAAAACGGTCCGGGGCAGTCTTCTTAATTTGAAGGAATTGAATAAAATTTCCTATGTCTAAGGGAATTCTGAAAAAACAAAATAGAACAGCTAGGGATAAGATCGAACTAAACGAGTTCGGGGACAATTGACTTGGGCACACACAAAAATATTGACAGAGCTGAGATACGCAGCTCGGGATTGGGAATCTCAAACCCATTCTTACTTGACCTATGCTGAAACTTAAAAAACCAGTAGGTGGTTTGTGAGCTCGGTCTTTACGGCCCGGGATTATGAGCTCATAGCCCTCAGGCATTCCCGATCTCTCTCTAATACTAGGACCCAGGTCAGGGCTCAGGTGGGAGGCCAAGACCTCATACCATTGTCTACCCTTAGCAGATAAACGGGCCTCATCCGACCTAAGTTTGTGTAGTCGCTTTAACTTTTCTATACGAGTCTCCGATAAATCCAGCTCGGAGCTTGGATTATTGGAATCAGAGGGCTCGGGGTCGTTAGAGGGAGAGTTGGGTGCTTCGATAAAAGATACTACTTCTTTAACGGAAGTTTCGTCGGGGGAAGACATGTTAATCAACCTAGTGTAAAGGCGGGAGGACTTACAGGTGAGAGAGTTATAGCCCGGGATTGACACAAACGATAAAGGCAGCTCGGGATTGCGCAGTCCAGGTCGGGAGGGCTCTCGAAATTCTTGCAGTGTAACAGTACAAAAGTAAAAAGTAACAAACAAAATTTTACCGATTCATATATATAGAGATGGTGAATCGATCTGGACCGTTGATTTTTTACTGGATCTACGGCTCGGGACGGGACAAGTCAAGGTTTTTGGCTTCGATAAATGAACCGTCAGGGGACATCTGAGCCGTTCATGAAAAACACATCACGCGGATCCTGATCTGGACCGTCCAAAAGAAACACATTTCATGAATAAAATGCTGGACTGTTCTAGGGACACATGTACAGTGCGGGGACCGGACTCCATTCTTAGTCTAAACTCATTCTTCTTTTAGACCAGTTCGGGAGGTACTATTGATACCCCGTGAAATTATTTTAACCCGAATCCATTCGTTATGGGTTTATGAGGGTTGGCCCAATTATTGAGTTATAATCATTAGGTAAGGTCCAGCCCAGTTTTACACCTGTTAGGGCTTTACTTAAACTGGGCTGTTATTTATGGGCCGACCAGAGCTGGCCCCTAATGAGCTGGATGGACTTCTCTTACATGCATTGTGGATAAGTTTGACCATCTCGAGATATTTATGAGATGGGGATAAACTTGAAGGCGGTCCAATGGATGAAGAGTCCCAGTACAGGACATGTTATAATTCGACTAGGTAACTTACTCTATTTTTTCTATAAATACAGGTATTGTTATGGTTGTATTATTCATTATTCATTATTCATTACTCACTTCTACATTCACGCACTCATATCTCTCAGTTTTCGCATTAATCATACCCTCTACCTCAAGACACTGACTTAGGCATCGGAGGGGTCACGCCGAAAACACTTTCGGCGTCCCTTTGACCTAGCTGTTGCTTGTGCAGTTCCATCATACCTGACCCGACCTACTTTCTAAAGGATTTGGAGGATCCATTCTACCAGACCGAACCCGAGGTAAAATTTCGATATCATCAGTATGTATGTATGTATGTATGTATGTATGATAAAAAAGAAAAAAGAAAAATCCAAACAAACCCGAATAATCACGTATAAAAATAAATAAAATTATATTAAAAGCAACAAAAGTTGAAGAAAAGCCGGTATGGGCCTGAGCATTAGCATGCCCGGACATCTGAAAAAGCCTACACAAAAACAGTAAGCCCACAGCCCGGAATCAAATTGCAATTGAAACAGATTTGATATGGATCCCACAATTTCGTTCTTTCTACTTAATTCAATGGAATCAAAGATTAGACACTTTGCTATTGTTAACACTTTAAGCTATTTAAAAATAAATAAATAAATAAATAAAAACACTTTAAGCGTCAGACTCGTAGGATAAGAAGAAGTAAGAACGCACAATCTTTTTGCTAAAATCCTTTACTATTTATTCATCTTCTCTGTGAATTTACGTACGGGATGCGCTTAATTTGTCCAGATTGTACTATCAATGATTTTTGCTAAATATGATCAGAAATAGATTCTCAAACCTCCAAATTATAAGTTTTTGAAATGCAATGCATTTATGTCAATGTTTTCGTAACTGGACTTGTGGTCGAATCGATAAATCCTTAAAAAACGGTTTAACCGATCCGACAAAAAATTGTTATACTATATAGAATAATAATATAACATAGTAATTGATATATTTTAAATTCAAAAATCATAATATATATATATATATATATATGAAATCTAATTATTTATATATTTTATAAACAAAAATCAAAACAAAATGAGCTCAAATATTACTAAAATAATATTTTTAAAAACTTTAAAACCATAAAACATTGTACATGTACCAAAAACAAAAATTTTAAAATTTAAATATAGGAAATACATTATTTTTTGTGAAATAAGAAATAATTACATTCTTAAAAAATTAATTTTTTTTTAAAAAAATGTTGTTTTAAAAAATTAAAATTCTTTATAAAAAACAATTAGGTGAACCGGTTCAAGGCCGATCGAACCAGTTTATAACCGGTTCCAAGCTAGTTAACTTTAAAAATGGATTTTAGACATATTCCGCACCAAATCTTTAGGAGTTATTTGCACCAATCATCCCTGTGAAATATTGAAAATGAACATTTCTCTCCTGTAAAATTTTAATAGGCATCTTCAACCCCGAACTTTTAAAAAATTAGCACACTCGCCCCTTCAGATGAGTGATTGTTGCGCATGCGCCCCTCATGCAACTGGGCAAAAATTTTGATATTTTTTTTGCATCAAATACCCTTGTAAAATATTAAAAATGCATATTTGACCCCTGTAAAAATAATTTTAAATTTATTCAACCCATAATACATATTTTTTTTTATTAAAATCTAATTATAAAATATTTAGCAAACATTTTTCGTTTTATTAATTTTATTTTTAATTTTTAATTTATTATGATTATATAATTGTTTTCTAATAAATATTATTATTTTATCTTTTTATCATTATTTTATTAAATTTTCTTCTTGTTTCCAACTTTTCCATTAAAATTGCATTCATAAACGAGATTTAAATACTCGAAAGTACCAAAATATTAAATCAAAATGATAATTACCAAACATTTTTTATTTTATTTATTTTTATTTTTAAATTTAAAATTTATAATTAATTTATTTTTTAAAAAAATTATTACTTTATCTCTTTATCATTATTTTATCAAATCACTCCGTGTTTTCAACTTCTACATTAAATATGATTCATAAATAAGGATTTAAATATCTAAAAATACCAAAATATTAAACCAAATGATAAGTTATGAATGTTACTTTTTCGATTTAGAATTATATAAGCATGTTATTTTTTTATTATTTATTACAAATTGTGCAATGCATATTTTCGAAAAATTTAAATTTTGATTCAATAATATATAATCTTAAATCGAAAAAACAATATCTTTGAACTTATCAGTTTAATTCAATATTTTGGTATTTAAAATTATTTAAATACTTGTTTATGAATGCATATTTAATGAAAAAGTTGGAAATGCAAAGTGAATTTAATAAAATAATGATAACATGATAAATTAATAATATTTTTTAGAAAATAATTAATTAATGATAATAAATTTAAAATAAAAAATAAAAATTAAAAAAACAAAAAATATTTTCTAAATATTTATAATTGAATTTTATTAAAAATTGTGAATTATGGGTTGAATAGATTTAAAAATTATTTTCACAAGGGTCGAATATGCATTTTTAATATTTCACAGGAGTATTTGGTGCAAAAAAATATCAAAATCTTTGTTCAGTCGCATGAGGGGGGCGTGCACAACAATCACTCATCTGAAGGGGCGAGTTTGCTAATTTTTTAAAAGGTTAGGATTGATGATGCTTAGTAAAATTTCACAAGAAATAAGTGTGCATTTTCAATATTTCACAGGGATGGTTGGTGCAAATAACTCAAATCTTTAGTGTAGGAATATTAGTGATTGTTTTTTTTTTAAAAAAAAAAAATAGGAATATTTAGTTATTGTTAAACAAAGCAGTGAGTATTTTTTTTTATTTTTTTGCAGCGAGTATTTGTTGCAGGTTGATAAAGTCACAAGGAATAACTTTAACAGTGGGATTGTAGTATGCTTAAAATAAAATAATAACAATGATGACAGTATTAATAATACCCCTAATCCTGATCGAATTTACAAGAAAACAAAGCATACAGAATCCTAAATCAGATCAAATTCTGGCGATTTTGGGAGCTTTGACGACGGGATTCTCCCTGGAGATGGCCTCCCGACCAGCCGCTTTGTAATCGTAGCAGCAATCATGGCGATCTGAGTATCTATGGTCGGAGCAGAACACTTCCCCGCACCTGCACCGGAAACCCATCAATCCCACCCGTTTCCTGCAATCCCATCCGGAGCACCGAGGAGACACCTCCCTCGCTCTCTTCACAATCCGTGCTTTCTCCACCGGCTCAGCCACGGAGCTGGTTCTCGATGCACCGGTGATTGACCTGGCGGCCGTGGGAAGGGTCTGCGGCGGGACACATATGGGTAACTTGAGCTCCGTCTCTTCTTCTTCTCTCTTCTGCGCCATGATTTTTAGTGGTTGCTATGCTTCGGATCGAAAGAAAAATAAATTCAAAAAAAAATAAAAATAAAGAGAAATGGGTTGGCTGGAAAAGAGGAATCTTATGCATATAATTATTATTTTTATTTTAAAATAATACTTGTACGTAATGTAATGTAGGTCCTTTATTCATTATTATCATACATGATATATATTGAATTTATCCTTGTGTTGATGGTTTCTTAATCTTTCACCTAAATAATAATTAAATTTGTGTGTATTATTTTATTTTAATTCGAAAAAGAAAATGTATAATGGGAATCAGCTGTATGTAAATGCAATGACCGTAATAGCCTTTCTGTGACGTGTTCCCTCGGGAGCCGGATTAAAAGATAAGGGTGTTTTTGTCTTTTAGACTGACCTTTTCGACGCCAACTTTGACGGCTTAATTAATTTTTTGAGTAAAAATTAATTTGATACACGAAATATTGATTAAATGCTACATTAGTATACTAATTTTTGTTAATGACTTAATTGATACATATCTACCTGATTTTGACCAAATTATTTTGAAGAAATGAGTATATTTGTCTTTTGATAGTATAAATTAATTAATGTAATAATATTATTTTGTTATAAAGCCAAATTCATTGTTTTTGTCCGCCAAAAAAACCGATAACGATTTCAATTTATTTTTAGTTGTGTTCTCTTATAAATTATTGTGTTTAAATAAACTTTTAATTTTTTATTTTTTTATTAAAAAACACGTGATATGTTATGACGTTGTTTAATTCGTCATTAATGTTTTTATTAAAATAATATATTCAAGAAATATTTACATAGTTAAAATATTAAAAATATTTTATCACAAGCACTATTTATTTAATATATTTTTCAAAATATTAATGAAAAAATTATGTATACAAAAATCAGAATTTTAGCTAAAAAAATAATTATTTATTTATTTGATATCAATTTACTTATTTACAATTATTTAAATATTGTATAATTTAATATAATTTATCTAATCTTTTTCGTTCAAATATATAATCTATTTAATATATCTAATATAATAAAAATTATGTACAAATAAAAATTTTAATCAAATCAATTTTTACATCTAAAATATAATATACAAATACATCGAATTAAAATTTAAAATAAAATGTTTATTTTTTGTAACAAAGGGTAAATTATACATTTTACATAAATGTCACCGAAAATTGACCGGAATCCGATGGACATATGCCAATTAAGTCATTAACAAAATTTCGTATACCAATTTGACATTTAACTAATAATTCGTATATCAAATTATTTTTTACTCATTAATTTTTATGTTTGTGCATATAATAAAAAGTTAGAATTAAAAAAAAAAAAGAAGAGAGAGAGATAAATTTCTTTCACCCCAACAATGTGTTGGAACACGTGTCGCTCTCACGATCAAATCGATCTGATACCCGGTGCAGCGGAAGTTTAAAAATTTTATATGGAATAATTACATATCATGAATATCAAATCCTAACGATTAAATTATGCAAGTAAAATAATAATAATAATAATTAATATTTTACCACTTCAAGCTAAGACTTGATTATGGACTCCAACAGATTTAATCTGCTCTTGTTGTAAATCCCGATAACCAATGACTCGCTTGATCAATCTCCGGAATTAGGTCCACGAACAGAAAACTAAAACCTTTTGATTGATTGCACTAGAAATCAATCAGATGTTTATCGTAGAGATTAAACAGATTTGATCTGTCAATTCAGAATGTAATTTTTCCGAAAATCACAGACTGAATTCTCTCAAAAAGGGAGAGAGGATTTCGAAAATTCCCTTAGAATATTTAGTGTGATTTTCGAAAATTTCAAGAGAGAATTGTTGTGTAATTTTCGAAACCTACACACACACATATATATATATAATTTCTAGACTGGATTAAGTTATATCTCTATTAGGACTCTAAATCCTTAGGGCCCATAATCCATAACTTAAGTTCAACAAGCCAAACCCGTTATTATAGAAATTAATATAAAATTCATCATGACTCCGATTGATAAACCAATTTCACCAATGTGCACAGAAACCATTTCTGCACCTTTTAAAGTCAAGATAATTTTTCTGAATCCGAATTCAGTGATTTCCAAAAATGTCCATCTCTATGTCATTTTAGAAAATTCCACTCCCTTTAGTTAAGAAGTCCAACTTCTCTTTCATTAAATTTAACTATCTCAACGGGGTTTAGTAATCCATTATTTGTGTGGCCCTCAATGGTTCAGAGATACAGCTAGTCGCGGGCTCACAACTCCTTGTGACTCACAACAACTATTTCCGACTTATCCAACGAATCATGGTAAGAGCGTCTAGCAGCATCGCCCCATGATTCCCTAGGTATCACTGATAGTGCCTGCAAGAACCAGTAAGTTTTGGTTAGCGTACAGTACAGTCCCTTCATCCATATATCCCGATTGAATCAACAACCATTGGTACATCGAGAGTCGTTCGAGATTCGATAACTATGCAACGCATCTTGAAGATCAAATAGTGACATCGCATGTGCTACTAGGAAATCAAGTAACCTAAATCACATCGAGTACTCTGGCCAGAGATTTGTCACACTAATATCTCCTCAGATCGCATAGGATATCCACACTCGCAAGCGTGTGGTGAATCCTTGACAACAAAGTATCGACTCCTATATGTGTCGTAACTGTACCCAATCCCGACACCTGATGACCCCTTAGAGTCGGTAAACGAGTCAAAGTACAGTACTAGCATATAGAATCTCAATGATGTTTCAAGTAGTAAGGACTAATGGTGTACAACCAAAACCGCGGACTTATCCACTCAAATAATAATAACCACTTGGAAAGTCCGAATAGGGTAGTTCGATCATTCATCATATGAATATCCATTTGCATGCTTTGAACATCTCCATGTTCATTACCAATGAAACGTGGTACTTGGCATCACAAATGCTAGTCTCAATCTCGAGCGATCCTTATCCTTATTAGCGGACAACTCAATTGACTAGGAATTATTTAGAATATACAGTGACTATAAGATGTGTTTCATAATAGTGATATCTCTTTATTCACTATCTCATCTTACTTACACTATAGTATATTTAAGGTCTTTATCAATACAATAATAGTATATCACAATATAACAATATGAAGAAAGATAAAGAAAATGCCATTAATGAATGTAAATTATATTAAACAAAGATTGTTTATACATAGAGTCATAAAAGCCCTTAGCCACAAGTTGGCTAACCGGGCACCCACTCTTTCACAATGATTTTTTTAGAATATATTTAAAAAAAAGTTGATGGTTTCTTAATCTTTCACCTAAATAATAATTAAATTTGTGTGTATTATTTTATTTTAATTCGAAAAAGCATAACGGAAATCAGCTGTATGTAAATGTAATGACCGTAATAGCCTTTCTGTGACGTGTTCCCTCGGGAGCCGGATAAAAAGATAAGGGTGTTTTCGTCTTTTAGATTGACCTTTTCGACGCCAACTTTGACGGCTTAATTATTTTTTTTTATGCTTGTGAATATAATAAAAAGTTAGAATAACAAAAAAGAAGAGAGAGAGAGATAAATTTTCTTTCAAAAAAAAAGAGAGAGATAAATTTCTCACCCCAACAATGATTTTTTTATTATATATTAAAATTATTATTATTAATTTCGATTTTTTGGGTTCAAATATTTATGATATAGGGACAACTGGTTCAAATAACAATGTACCACACATCAATCTACATGTACAAGTTTGACATTAATTAATTTACATTGCAAGTTAAATGAGATCATCTCCAAACCATTACGCTATATATATTTGTGTAACACTAACTTCAAAATAATGTAATTCCTAATTCAAATACAAAACTCATTTCCAACTCATTCACTCTAAATTCTACACTAAAAAATATATTCTCGGAATATTCTCTATTATTTTATTTAAATCAATTAAATTATGTCACCAAATATTTTTAAACACAATAATTAAATATCATTAATATCTAAAAAATAATTTCTATTATAAATATTCATTAAAAATATTAATGAATTAAAAATTTTAAATAAACATATTTTAAAAATTTAATTTTATTTGTTTTATTACATGCGTCCTACTAAACGCAGTAGGACGCCTTTATAATTTCAATCATTTTAAAATAAATTTAGTTTCTTAAAATGTATCATAATATTTTTTATGTAATATTTTAATTAATATTTATATTATAATATTATTTTTTTATAATTCAAAACATAAATTTAATTATTTATTACATAAATAAAGCTTTTAATTAATTTATTTCATAAAATATTTATAAACACGATAATTTATATATTTATTATTATTTTATTAATTAATATAGTATTATAAAAGAATAATTATTATAATATACATTTATTATCTATAAACATTTTAAAAAAAAAATTTATACATTTATTGAAAATATAATCTGATTATTGAAATTTTAAATCAAAATATCCTAAAATTAACAATTACAACAAACATATTAAATTTAAAGATATGATTTTTTTTAAAAAAAGATAAGAAAACAAACGTATACAATTACAAAAGAAAAGGAAAAAAAATTTTAAAAAAGAAATTCCTATGCTATTGCTATAGTATTACACCAAATTTGCAACACTGTGGCATTCCTCTGACATAGCGCTAAGAAATGAACTCAAGACCAAATTGGCATTTCGTATTGAGTGGGAAAGCCCGAGTATGGTGGGTAAATAGTTTACTGTGTAACCAACAAACCATCATTAATCATTTGGAAATAATAAAAATCATATTCTTCCGAAGAACTATTCCCACCCATCCGCATAAATCATGATCATATTTTTGTGTGTAAAATAATATTGCATAAGTATTATGAAATTTTTGTGTGATGAATAATTTTTTAAAAAAATATATATATAAAGTTAATTAAGTTATTAATTGTGAGAAATCATTAAGTGAAATTGATAGAGAAGTTAAATGATATTTTTTTTTTAAAAAAAAATATCCTGAATGGTCTTACATATATCTAGCTAATTTTCCTCACTATTTGAAATTGATTTGAAGAAATTAAATACTGAGTAGTAAAAATACACTAATAATTAAAAATAAATTTAATTTTCATTGTAACTACTTCTTTAATCGAAGTGCTAATTAACCTGGTATATAAATTCAACAAATAATTTTTTTAAATTAACCTGGTATATAGATTCAACAAATAATTTTTTTTAAAAAAATAATAATTTTTGATAATTTTTATTTTACTTAATTCTCTATAATTCGTTGGAAAATTCGTCACCTGCCATGACTTCTAAGTTTAAAATTAATCTTTACGAATCCATTACTAATTCAGATAATTCTGCGATGTAAATCCAGATGAATTTTACTACTTCTGGAAGGAGTCATGTGAAACCACTAACCAAAATATGTTAACAAAACAACAATGATTTTTTAATAAATTATAATGATCAAAACAAATTAATTACCGCTACGATAACCCAGCATGCATAGTATATATATATATATATATATATATATATACTATCAAATTTCATTTATACAATATTACTATCATTTACAAAAACATAACTCTTTTATATATTTTATACAATATTGCACGAACTAATTATTTTTTTTCATCGAGTCATATATTTTTTGTATACATTTTATTTAATGTCTATATCTATTAATTTAGATTTTTACAACTTGCTTTGAAATAACATTAATATTGACATACATGATTTCAATAATGAAAAAATTATGCATAGTTCTTATTTCTAAAAAAAAAACGTTTTTTGGGTTTATAAACAAGTACAAATTTTTAGTAATTTTAATCTTCATCCTCAATAAGTAATTAAAAACAAGAAACAAAAGAAATATATATATATATATATATATATATATATATATATATATATATATATATATATATATATATATATCTGACTAGCAAACCATCAAATATGTAGCTAGCTTAATTAAAGATGCATGATATCTTTATACCGTTTTAGAATAATATTTTTGCAGCTTAATACCAAATTAAAAAATTGAAGAGGTAATTATACTCTTTCATTATATCTATGGATCAAGCTAGCCATAATTTTTTCAATTTAATTTAAGAAAGAAAAAAAGAAAAAAGAAAGGTGCACCAAAATTCATTAGTACTTTTGATCACAAAAAACAAAATTATCAAAAGCAAATTAGATAATATAGAGAAGTAAAAAAAACAGATTCTGAAGTTTTCAAATATTGCAAGAACTAAAATTTCACTCATTCCACATTGAAAATAAAGCAGCTGGATTCGAAGCCGCCCCCGGAACTGTCTCCGCCGACCATCCAGTGTACGTAGCAGCCGATGGCAGATGCTCATAATCCACTTTCGCCACCGCAACTTCATTGCCGATAAAGTTTCCAGTAGTAAACCCAGCCACATGATTGCTTGAACTCCCAATATTAATATTCTCCATCACAGATGATGAAGACCCCGTAGTACTGTTTGTCAGTCCATGAAGCATCACTGCAGCATTGTTTTGAAGGTAATTTCCATAGAAGCTGCTGTGAGGATTAATGGTCGAGTTCGGGATATTGCTGTTGTAATTAGTACATGATTGTTGCTGCAACTGGAGCTGTGTTTGGATGTAATTATGGTAAAGAGAAGACGAGTAATCTTGATTGTATTGGGAAAGGTTTTGATTTTGGAGAGTGAGAAATGGCTGATGAGAATTATCAAATATTATTGGATGCTGCTGCTGCTGCTGCATTAGCGAGTATGCTTGGAGATGGGAGGCTGCGCTTGGGCTGCTGCTGCTGCCATATTGGAAACCTGAGCTGCCTAATGTTATAATGTCTTCGTGTTTTCGTGATGATTCGATCGCCTGAGCTTCTTTGAGCCGTTTTGCGGCACCTCCCCCTATAGGAAGAGAGTTGCTTTCAAGGATGGCCTTTACATCATAACGATTCATGTCGAAATTCGTGACTGCATTTAGACCTCGGAATTTTATGGCAGCTATATCATATGCTTCCGCAGCTTCCTCCTCAGTGGCTGTCCAAAAAAAAAAACATAACATTAATCCAAGTAAATCAAAATTTAGATCGAAAAGTATATATATATATATATATATATATATATATATATATATATATATATATATATATGAGTTCTTTTATGGTGCCCAACACTATATGCCCACTTCATGCCCAACATGTACAAGTCAACTCATCTATTGTACCGGTCAACTCATCTATTGTACATGGTGGGCATGAAGTGGGCATATATTGTTGGGCACCATAAAAGAACTCTATATATATATATATTATGAAATAATGCTTATAAAGAAGAAATATTAGAGGAAAAGGATCATATTGTTAATTAATTAAATTGCTTACTGAAAGTTCCCAAGTATAGATCTTTGTTTCCAGCAACTCTTCCTATTCTTGCTTGCCATCTTCCATGCTGATGATGCCTGATTAAATTAAGCAATTTAAATATCGAGAAATCACTATTAATTAACAAAGGACATTAACAAGAAAATCAAGTCATGGTATAAGAACATTCATGCAAAAATATAATAGCCAAAGAAATCATATATAGACTACCTCGTCACGCCACGATACATGGATGCTCCCCTCGAAAACCCACTGCTCTTCCTGAAATTTGATATCTCAGTAGATTAATCTCCGACGAAGATTATATTTTATGCTTTCTACAGTTGCACGTGTTAACAAAAAATCGGTATATATGTTAGATAACACGACAACCTACGACAATCAATACTAATTACCTTCGGATAGAGGCCACGAATTCTTGTCTAGTCATATGCTTCATCTCCTCCAGTTCCTTCTCGTAGTTACTGATCTGAAAAGTATACAGAAAATTATGCTGTAAATATCATACATGAAAAATATATATATTTTTTTATAACATTTTTCTACCGTACTGGGAAATTAGTGGTAGTAGATGTTCCCCAGTATTTTAGGGCAGCAAGATCGTAGGCCCTAGCAGCCTTTTCTTCTTTATCATATCCACCTATATACAAGTAAAGAAACTTATAATTCATTGGACAATTTCAATGCAATAAATGGTTTCAGATTAATTAATTACACTAATTAATAATTAATAGATTTAACTTAATTAATCGACTTACCCAAATACACTGCGTCCCATTGAAAAAAAACAAACAAACAAACAATCAGGAAAGAAGAATTAGTGATCATAGAAAAAATGAAACAAAGGTAGATATATGAAGAAACACAAGAATCAAGGTATAAGTTTATGTAAACCTTGACGCCCTTTTCTCGATTGGCCTTCTCTTCTGCAACTATTATCCCATAGATGGGCTTCATATCTCCCAGTCCACCTATGCCTATGAGAAACAATGATGCTTATAATCACAACTTCGATTAAAAAAGTGATTAAATAAGCCCTTTTAACTGTTGCATGTTATGAATTAAGCTCCAAACAACAATACATCATAAGTGCAAGTTATGAGAAGAAAATGAAGGGATATATATAGAGAATCCCACCTTGTTACACCTCTATATATCGAGGTTCTTTGGCCAAACGTGTCTAAAGTCCTCCTAGGGGCAGCCTCAACAACACTAGTGTCACTGTTTTCTGCAGTGGCAACGGTCTCGCTCGTACTTGAACCCTTACCGCTCCCCATGGAAAGTGTCAATTGTTGCATGTTACAAGCATTTTCTTGGAGATTTTCGTAGTTTGTGGCGGAGGCCAAAAGGTTGTGTTGAACCGGCACCAAGCTATTGCTGGAAAATAGGTAATTCGAATCACTCGATTGGATTTCGTTGTAAGGTATGAGCTCTAAATGGCTGTCCGATTTGCTCACTCCAAGAAAATCAGCAACTTTTGGGATTTCACTGCTTACTTGGGTGTTGATCAAATTCCACTCATATGCTATATATATTAATATTGTAAAAAACAAAACATGAAAAATTAATATATGGCTACCAAAAGCATCAAATTAGGGTTTGAAGAAGATAAAGAATTTGAGTGATGACTTACCTTGGCTTTGAAATGGAGTTTCATTAATATTGTCACTTACTAACCCTAAAGAAAAGTGATTAGACTGAGATTGTAAAGAAGGATGAGTGGGAGAAAATGGAAAGGAAAGCCAGTTGTTGGAATTCATGGCGCTCTTATCCTGCATATTCCAAGATCAGAAAGAATCAAGATCCACTAAAATATTAATTAATACAAAGGGAATAAAAGGAGATAATTCAAGAAACTGAGGAATAGTTAACCTAATGAAGAAAAGGAAAGATCAAACTGTAATCTCTGCTATATATAAATATATGTAAATTTTGTGTGTGTGTGAATATATATGTATCTGAAATTAATTATGAATCAGAAATCAAAAGAAGCAGATACATAAACTCCAATGACTCCAGCCCACTTGGTTTATTGGGACTCTCTTCCTCGTTTTGTGCAAAAAATGCCACCCCAAAACCCAGCATTTCAACAACACAAAATCATCTCTAGGACAAATAAATAAATTACTTACCCAAACAGCTGTAAATATTACTAAATTTAAGCCCAAAAAAGAATGCATGCCACAATTATATGTATAACGTACAGTAAATACTTGTAAGACTATGGAAGTATATTTTTTCTTGATCCACATTTCAAATGCATGCGTTTAAGCTAAACATGCATGTGCATGCTATATATAATATATATGCAGGAAATTCATTATGTTAATATTAAAGCATTAAAACTGTAGTCATATATATTAAAAAAACTAGCGAATTACACCGTTTTCAAACAAATATGTACGAGATCATTAACAAAAGTTTAAAGATTTTGTTTTGGCTTTTTCTTGGTTGAAATATGTTGACCGTATAGTTGGAATTCGGACTCGTCAAAATATGCTTAATTTAAAATAATTAGTCTTAATGATTTATTTAATATCTGCATGTCCTGTAAACTAAACTAAATAAACAAGCAAGAATTAAAAAGTTTCATGCGGTACTTATCCCCATGACTGTAGTAGTCACTTTGATTCTGTGCCTTCTGTCTTCCACTCACTGATTCGGTCAAATAAACCAATTTCAAACTCATTAATATTATTATTCTATAATTTTATATCTTCCTGATCAATATTTAAAAACTAATGCAAGATTCAGATATCTGTGCAAAATCTATTTCCTTTCCACTACAAATTCTTTCTGCATCAGATTGAATGATACGTTCATATATATACGTCCTTTATGATAAAAACATACCATTTAATTTAATTTACTTTTTTAAAACAATAAATTTATATGTATAATTTGCGTGACTAGACGATGAATATATATGTTCAAGTAGAGACAGGACCCACGTCTCTCGCTTGTTGCTGTCCTTTTTTAACAGAAAACCTAGCCAGCCAACATGAAAACTCCCTAATTCACAGATAATTAAAGAATGAAACTATAAAGTAAGTACACAAGAAACATTTAAAACCCATTAATTAAATTTGTCTCATCTTCTTAATAACCAATATATTAAGTCACCAGAAACAATAAAGTGAACTGCTTGCTTGCTGAACCCTAAAATCATATCATATCATAAAAAGAAAATATATATTATAATAAAGCAGATGAACTTACTATATATAAAAAGCTGACATGCCCAGCAGCAAACTCTGGAAGAATCTTAACATGTATATTATAGTATCATTGATCTTAAGCAAAAGTTCAATTTTTTTTTTTCCCTTTCAAAATCTCTGTATATGTTTGTGTTATGCGGCGGTGTATTCTTGTATATATTTGTTTATGTGTAAATTATTATTAATTATTATCTTGAAAAATGTGAAGTACTGAGGCATCGTAAGTTGATGAAGGAGAAGCATTTAATTGAATAATTAATTCTGAGCGAAAAAATTAAGTTGTTTTCATCTGTTTACAGGTTTGACAGATCCCCACGCCGATTCAGGTTTTGCGGTGAGGTTCATAGGAATCTGACGGCTTCGTGTCGGTGCTGTTGCCTTTCTTGAATTATTTTCATTGGCTAAGGGAAATATATATCATGTTCATCACCATTTTTTTCTTTGTAAAAAAATCATATATATCATATAATTTAAAAAAAAAAAACATTGGAATTAAGAATATGATAATCAAGTGAAATTAGCTAGCTGCTATATATGTCGGTAAACATTTTCCGAGAAAAAGCTATCAATGATCTTGAGTTAGCATGTGTTTGTTTTATACCTAAATAGAATCCAATGACTTCAAAAGACATATATATTTTTAATTTATAGTATATATATTTATCATTCTCAATAATATCGTGAAACGAAACTAATGAATTTAAATTTCTTATATATATAGAGAAGTAACATCTCCTTCTTAATTTAGTAGAATTAAAGTTTTCTGGATCAAAACTTCAAATTTCAAATTATGACCAACAAAAATTTCAATTTTTTTTGTGTTTTAAGAAAATGTATAATCTGGGATTTGATCCCGTGATGGAATTAATATATTGCAAGCTGAATTCAAAAAGTTCATGCATGTTTGATCCAAGAAACTAGTAATTAAATTCTGAACAAGTAAAAATGAAGTCAATCTGATCAGCCGCAGAGCCATTAATAAAGCCACCATCTAGATCGTCAAAAATTTAATTCTCACTCAGGGTTAATATATATTTCTATCTAAACTAAATCAAATAATCTAAATCCAACTCAAAAAAAAAAAATCAAATCTGAATTAAAAATCTGAAATAGTATATTATTAATGCATGCATGGGAACTAGCTAGCAGCAACCAGTGTTAATTACACATGACTGGATGAATAATTACTGGAAGCTGCGGCAGCATGCATGCCCTGATCAAGATTAATAATAATTAATCAAGATCATTCTTCAAAGTTAAAAATTTACTTAAAATTAATTAATTAGGGAAGCAGTAAATTAAGTAATAACGAAAGAAAGAGATGGAGGGTAAAATTGGTAGTTTGAGGCGGACAAGAATTGATGGTTTCCAAGATTTAATTGGGAGGAAACGCCGGGAAAGTGCTCGTGTCGCATCGATATGTATGGACCATTTTTTATTATTAATAATAATTAATTCTCAAATTTTAAACCTTAAAAATGGATTGTTGATTTCATCTAGGTTAGGGTTAGGGTTAGGGTTGTTTTCTTGGAGACAAGAAAGTAAAAGGAAGAAAGCTTCTTCATAAACTGATAGATTAGTGTCCATAGATTCAGGTTTTCTATATACTCCTTTCGTCTCAATTATATAGTCCACGTTTCCTTTTTTGTTTGTCTCAAATACATAGTCATATACCATATTTAGTAATTTTTGTGTACATTCATTTACTAATATACCCCTATTAACTACACATTGAAAATTGTGCAATCATTTTTAATACATTAAATAGGGATAAAATAGAAAGTTTGTATAAAATTTACTTTACCAATAGTTTTTTCTTAATCTATGTGAAATAAAAAGTATGATATATTATTTTAAAAGAAAGTGAGAATCTGAATGTATTTTCGTAAAATTAATTAGTCTTTCGCTAAATTAATTGGGTGCAAATTGTTAGCTAGTTAGTAAAAGAAATAATTGTGACTTATAACAAATTAAAATGGATAAATTGTGGGATATTGTTGTAGATAACTTTGAGGGGCGATTAAAATAAAACAAGGATTTGAGGGTATTCCTATAAAATTAGTTAAGAGTTCATCAAATTAATTTCAATTAGTTAGTAAATGTACATTTTAAACTAACTATTACTTAAAGGTAAAACTGAAAATTTGATCCTGTATAAATAAAACAAGGATTTGAGGGTATTCCTATAAAATTAGTTAAGAGTTCATCAAATTAATTTCAATTAGTTAGTAAATGTACATTTTAAACTAACTATTACTTAAAGGGAAAACTGCAAATTTGATCATGTATGTTTGTCACTTTGCGATTTTGGTCCTCTATGTTTTCATATTTCAGTTTTAGCTTGCATGTTCCGATTTTTGGCAATTTTGGTCTTTTTTATTCAAAAATGCTTACGTGGCACTGTACAAGTCAGCTCCACATCAGCACTGAATTGGTGCCACGCCGAAAAAAAAACTAAAATTGCCAAAAAAATAAAGATAGTGGACTAAAACTAAAATCTAAAAATATAAAGGACTGAAATCGCAAAGTAAAAAATATACAGGACCAAAAAAGTAATTTTTTCATTATTTAAACGTGGCACACGCAGTGCGTGTCTATAAAATATAAAAACAAATTAATTAGAGTACTTATATAAAACTATAAGACAATAATATCGATTGTGATCGTTTGCTTTTATTTTACTTTACTGAAATTAAAACTGAAATCTAAAAATATAAAGGACTGAAATCGCAAATTGAAAAATATACAAGACCAAAAAAGCAATTTTTTCATTATTTAAATGTGGCACACACAGTGCATGTCTATAAAATATAAAAAAAAATTAATTAGAGTACTTATATAAAACTATAAGACAATAAGATCGATTGTGATCGTTTGCTTTTATTTTACTTTACTGAAGTGATAATGTGGATATGGAATATGATTATATGACATGGAAAATAATGATGTGAGTAAAAAATATCAACTTACTAAGCTAAAACTGCATCTATAAAATTTAAAGAACTACAAATAGACAAATTACAGGTCCAAAATTATAATTTTTCTTATTTCAATTTATTTATTCTTATATTATTTTTCACTGTGAAATATATCACGTATATATATAAATTTTTAGAGAGAAAGTTATATGACTTTAAAATTCAATAACATATATATATATATATATATATATATATATATATATATATAAGTTTGGAAATTCAACTGATCATTGGCTTCGTGGGCAACGAATAATAAGCGATACAATGCAATTATAATCGATTTATTTACAATACTCCCGTATACTATAATTAAATAATATTTCAAGTGGAAACAATACGTCAATACGAATTAGTTTAAGTTTCGAGGTAATTAAATGTCACAAGTGGAATTTGATACAAATAAAGAGGAAAAATGGAAATGAATTTTCATAGTTGAATTAATTAAAAAAAAACGTTTGAAATGATTAATAAATAGATTATTAAAGTAATGCAAGCATGTGCAACGCAATGTCTAGTTTTATGCGATTATTATAAGCTATCAGAATCCAGGTTCCAAATGTTTATATATATATATATATATATATATATATAGTTTTGTTATGCTGCCCACCAACTATATGTTAAATTTATTTGATAAATCAGAAGATATCATGCAATTTGATATCATGCAATGCAGTCATTAATTTGGAATCAAGCTGAATTGTTAATAGCTACCAGAAAAATATTTGGGTCTAAGATATATTTTGGTTTCAAAATTCTAGCTGTGCACTTTCAAGATTGGTGGAATGGGAAATATTGTCCCATCTATATATTAATCTTATTTTGTGATGTCAAGGGAATATCGATCGCTTTTATATTTTTCATCCATCGATGTACGTATACTAGTCTATAATATATATTATTATTAGTTTGTGGATAAATTTAAATGGATTGTAAAATAAAAAAAGACGCAAAGGCAACAAATATCATATAACAACGTATTTTTACGCTCATTTCGACTGTCCTGACAAAGGCCAAGAAAGATGAAACATAGAAATTTCAGTTTTAACAGGACATTGTCACTAAAAAAAAAAAAAACGATATTTTCTACAGTTCTAGCGTGACATAAACCGTGGAAAAATTGGAGTTGCCACGGTTTTGTCACGGTTTACGGAAACCGTCCGAAAACAAACGTTTGCCACGGTTAAGACAACCGTGACAAATTATTGCCACGATTTAAATAAAAGCGTGGCAAAATATTTGCCACGGTTTAAGTACAACCGTGGCAATATTTTAAATACAACCGTGGCAATATTTTGCCACGTTTTTTCTAAAACCGTGGCAATAATTTGTCACGGAAGACAAAGTGTGACAATGTTCTGCCTTACTTTAGCACAACCATAGCAACAATTTTCCACGGTTTAAATAATAAACCGTGGCAAAAATTTAATTTTTTATATTACAAACGTTTATTATATAATATTATTAATGAATAATAATTTTTTAATATTAATAAAATAATATAATTCATATATACAATCACAAATTTGAAAAATAAATTTATCCAGATATAGACACAAATTCAGATATTAAACCAAAATACACACAAATTATCCAAATTTCAAATTAAACAATTAATTTAAATTAGCATCAAATAATTATAATTAAATTTTGTAAATTAAATTTAATAAAATACTTGAGATGACGGCGGAGGAGGAGGAGGACCGGCGGCGGGACAACGTTGGCAATAGGGTCGGCGGAGAGTGACGGCGGCGGCGAGCAGCGGCGGGGCTAAAAAACACCTAACAAATTAACACCAAAAAAGACCCATTTAATTGATAATTCACCCAACACAAGCTAATACCAAAAAATAATTCACAAATAACACGATTTACCAGAAGAAACGCCGGCGGCGGCGTGAGGGCGGCCGCGCATTGGCGGCGGCGGCGGGGATTGGCAGCGGCGGCGGCACCGAGAAAATGAAAAAAAATTTCCATAAAATGATCCCTACAACACGTAGATCTCAAATATCATATTATTTAGTGGGATAGATCGAGAGAAAGAGGCGGGGATAGAGGGCGGTGTAAGGACCCGATTTTAATATGTTAATTAATTTGTGTGTTAAAAATATGTATGAATAAATATCGGTTTATAGACGATATTAAAATGCATATTTTATTTATCGAGCACACAGGAGTTAAAATAACTCGAATTGGGTCAAGACTTAACCCCGAATGAATAAAATAGAACACACAATTAAACTGGAACATATTTTAATGGATATATATCGATATATAGATATATAGATATATGATATGTATCATTACCTTTCTCTCTCTCCTCAGGTCGCGTCCCCGTTCTCCGTTCTTTAGTTTTCAAAATTTTCCTATCGCTTCAAATCTTCGTATCTTTGCCGTCGGTAATCGATTTCGATAATAAATATAGTTCTGGAATCCTCGCAACATAAGCTTTCTTTTGATACCAATTTCATAAGGTTTCGTCGCTGTCTCGAAAACCCGACTTCGACAGCCGTCGCCGATCGTCGCCGGAGTTTAGGGGAAGGTTGTGTCAGTTGTTTAGACCTTTAATTTCAAGCTTTGAGGTTTTTTTTTTTCAGTAGCTAAGGTTTTGAATTTTGGGAATTTCGATTCAATTGACATCCGATAATTGATATTTGATTTATTATTGGTTGTAGGTATTATATCGGAGTCGATTGAAGGTATTGACTATTTTTCAGAAATTATTGGGGCAATATTTCGAATTTTCAGATTATTATAATTGGGATTTTCGAATTTTTAGGGTTCTTGGAATCAATATTTGAGATATTTTCTTTGGTAACTTAAGAGTTGGTTAAGGTACGTATGAACTGTTTATATTACGACGTCTATAATGGCATGTAATGATATTAAGTATTTTGTAATGAGTGATAATGTGCTTTATGTGCTTATGTGGATTATATGATTGCATTCACTCATTTACAATTTTTCATAGCACGTTGAGCCTTGACTCCTTTGATTGATATTGATATTGATCTCTTGAGATGTATTGAGTCATCATGGAGCGCGTGACATTGTTTAGTGCACTCCTGAGATAGCATGAGGCACGTACAGGTAGCTCCTGTCTCCCTCCGATGCTACGTACGACAATCTTGATGACAGCATGAGGCTGGACGGGTCGCTCTTGTCACCCTCCGATGCTACGTGTATGGATAGCAGTGATGATTCGAGGTCTGCTGCGTTCCTGGCACGGGTGACCACTGAGATTATTGTGATACGATTATTTGGACTTCATTTGGTATCCTTTATTCTATTGATACCTGTCACGCATTGCATTGCATTTCATTGCATTGTACTTGATTTTATTTATGTCAGTTATATTTGTCGTAATTTTTCTAGTTCGTCTTACTGGGGTCCGACCCCTGTTTTCTTTTTATGCTGTGGTTGTTTGTGATTCCATAGAAGGTTATCCAGGGTGATGTGACGTATCTGGTGGAGCGTCATCTAGTGGTACCCAGTGAGACGAGCGTGGAGTCAAGTTCCCAGATATATGTATATATCAGTCTAGCGAGTTTTATATTTGCCGGGGTGATGCCCTGTGTATCTGTATCGATAGTTTTGGACTTTGTTTTGGATTGTTATTTGTGTGATCGAGCCTTGCCGGCTCTGCATGTGTTTAGTCCTGGCCAGTGCAGCTATAGGTGTGTAAATTGGTGTTGTGTCTCTATTTTTGAGTATATATTGCTGGTTGTGTTGTACAGGTTTTTGGGATGTCCAATTTACGAATAGGTCATGCCGAATTTTTTGTAGGCACAAAACGCAAATTTTTAACTCGTTTTCGCTGTTTACATTAATTAATCATGGTTGTTTGCTCATTAAATATAAATCAGGACACAGACCCTTTCATTTGGTATCAGAGCACAAACTGGGATATGCTCGAATTAGAGTCTAGGACACTCGAGTTTAGACACTAACAAAATGGTTGCGTATGTGTGTGACTACTTGTTCTTACGTGACTTGTTTTGTTTGATTTTAACTTATTTGATAGAACTAGTCAGTTATTGGGTGTAGAACTTAGTTTATGAATTCCTATTAGAACTCTGAGTTCCTATTATAGTTTTCTGTTCGTTAAGATATTTCTTGACTGTATTTAAATCCTTGTGTCTTGTAGCATGGCACCGGGAGGAAGAGGTGGAAAAGGAAAGGAAGTTGTAGAAGAGTCTGCAGCCGAAAATATTAGAAATTTTGCTGATATTGTCAGGGGAAGACGTGGTCGACAAGTTGTTCAGCCTCCGAAAGATGTGGAATTAGAGGTGGAACAACAGCCACGGGTAAATCCTGACAAAGGAAAAGCTGTTCAGGCTGAGGCTGATCCTGACATGGCCAAATTGATTGAGAAGATGGGATGAATACGCCTAGTGATATCTTAATTTCAGGAGTTGCGTCCTCAAAAGTTCTTTGGAAATGAAGGAAGTGAGGAAGCTGCTAGTTGGTTGAAAAGTCTCAACAATATGTTTAATGGACTAGAGTATCTTGATGAAATTTGATTGAAGTTAGTTCCTTTTCAACTTAAAGATCGAGCGCAACTTTGGTGGGAAACGACGACAGAAACACTTTCTGATTCTGGTGAAAAGATCACATTGGAAGTATTTCGTAATCAGTTTGCACAAGAATATGCACAACCATCCTATTATTCTGCTAAAGAAGATGAATTTAATCTGTTGGTGTAAGGCAATAAATCTGTTGCTGAATATGCTTCTCAGTTTTATGCTCTTTTGCCTTATGTCTCACATGTTGCAAAGAATGATCGGTCAAAGCTTTTACATTTTTTGAAGGGGCTTACACGAACGATCCATACTTTGGTGACTACTGGAACTCCATTTACTTATATGAAAGCAGTAGAAAAGGCAAAGAAGATTGAAGCGAGTTTACTCAGAGGTAAACCGCAACCAATCCCAGCATCTGTTCCTCAAGGATCTGGAAGCACTTCGCAAACACCGGTGGGTTTACCTTTATATCAGCCTACTCAGTCTTCTTAGCAAGTGAAGAAGCCTTGGTTTAAACTGCGAGGAAAACAATTTAAAAAGAAACATCAATCTAGTTCCTCCAGTTCTAGTGGTAGTCGTGGTGGAAGTTCAGTTGGATCGTCTGGTAGAGTGTACTGTGACAGATGTGGTGGTAATCATTTGAGTGCACATTGTACAGGATTTCCTTGGACTTGTTATACTTGTGGGCAAGCTGGACATTCGTCTAGAGTATGTACCTGAAGACAGCAATTTCAGCCACAACCGTTTGGCCAGTTTCCTTTAAGACCATCGTTCAGGCCATATGCTCCTGTACCGCAATTTGCTCCTACACAGCCTTATGTTCCAGTACAAACACCTCAGCAGCCTAGGTATCCATCTCAGAGTCAGCAGCATTTTCCAGATCCACAGCAGGCTTGTTAGAACCTAATGGGGGGGGGGGGGGGGGGGTTTTAGGTTCTATTGACAACTTTAGCAATTTAAAGCGATTATGCTAGTACGCAAGCGGAAGACTTAAAACAATTAATAATAAGTGCGGTAAATAAATGCGTAATGTAAATAAAAGGGATAAGAAATGTTTATGGAAGTTCGACGATAAATCGTCTACGTCTCCCCTTCTTGGTTAAGATCGTTTAACCAAGGATCCACTAGCACTTCAACGTCTTGGCCTTGATGGCTCCAAGAATACCCGTACAACTCAATACGATCACTGCGCTGATACAACTCAAACTCTTGGTCTTAAGGGCTCCAAGGATAGCCTCAACACAACACACTTGGCTTCACACTCAAGTGCTTACAATGATAGCACAACATACTTGGCTTCACACTCAAGTGTTTACAACAATAGCACAACCAACTCACAAACTATTTTTACAAACACTCTCAAATACTTGAATATATCACACACACACTTTGATAGTGAGAAATTGCTTGCAAAGGAGAGGAGATGAGTTGGGATGTCTCCAAATGACCTTGGATGGCCTCTATTTATAGTTGAAAAAGATTTGAATCTGATTTGAGTGCATGAGGCGTGTGTTGAGAAGTCAAGGAGTGAAAAAAAGTGTTCGGCGCCGCTGCCTACTTTTTCCCAACACTGAGCGGATTTTGTGAAAAAATCATATCTCACAATCTAACCGTTGGATTGATCTGAAATTTAAACCAAAGCTTTAAAAATCTGGATCTTCATTCTGAACGGTGGAGATTTGATTTGAACGAATAAATCATGCCCAGTATTTTTCGGAAGTCGCTTCATCATGTTTTCGAACTTGTTCTGTGCAACAAATTTGAAAAATTCGTATCTCCCAATCCATCCATTGGATTGACCTGAAATTTGGACAGAAGCTTTATAACATCATAATTGTATCTGATCGGTGGAGATTGGATTTAGATTTCTCAAACATTCCCAGTTATTTTCTGAAGTCGAATCTTTATGGTTTCGTTCCTTGCAGAAGTGGGTACTGTGCAGTATATATGAAAAAATTCATATATCTCATTCTAGCCGTTGGATTGCTCTCAAATTTGGACAGTACATGTAACACTTTTTTATCTAGATTATGACTAGTGGAGATCCGATTTGGAGTCATAAAAAATTTCCAGTAATTTTCGGAAGTTGCTGCTCCATACTTTGGCTTCTTCTTGTCTTTTTCTAAATATCTCTTAACAATGTTCCATGACATCCACATAACATTGTGTCCATTATATGAGCAAATTGAGACTTCATAAATACACTGATAGCTTCAAAATAACTTCCAATAATTTATTTGTCAATAAATCTAATCTGCAAAATCTCACTTTAAATGGTTAGTAACAATTAATCGAGTTTTGTAATCATAAAAACATAATATTATGAGACTTGTTAATGCATTAAAAATATTAATCTCATCACACGAGATTTGTATGCGTTTAAGGCGTAACAATCTCCCCTTTTTGATGATCACAAAACTTGGTTAAATAGGAGAAATAAATGTACAATATTAAATAAACAATTTAAATTTGCACAATATAATTGCATGAATAAAACTCCCCCTAAATTAAACAATTAGCTAAGAAGAGAATTAAAAATTTGTTTATCAAATAACCAATTTTATTCTCCATGCATTTAACCGAACTAACTCTCCCCCTTAGTTAAAGTATTTAACCAAACTAATTCTCTCCTTTTTTGTGATAATCAAAAAGACTGGAAAAGTAAATGCAAAACATGATAATTGAATATAATTTCTAAAATGCAACACATAAATTTCACATAAAATGTGAGTTTTATAACTTTGAATAAATACAATTAATTTGTATTATCCAAAATTAAGTTGCTCGAATTTTATATTAAGCTCCTCCTTAATATGACATTAAATTTATTTATGTCCACAAGTGATTACAACTCAATCATGCCAAGTTCACCACGCAAACGAATAAAAGTATTTTCATCTAGTGGTTTTGTAAAAATATCAGCAATTTGATTTGACGTGTCAACATATTGAAGTTCAACTTCATTTCGTTCAATGTGGTCACGAATAAAATGATGACGAATGTCAATATGTTTGGTGCGCGAATGTTGAATCGGATTCTTTGTAAGACATATGGCGCTAGTGTTATCACAAAAAATAGGGATTTTTGAAAAAGAGATGCCATAGTCGAGCAATTGATGCTTCATCCAAAGAATTTGCGCACAACAACTACCAGCAGCCATATATTCGGCTTCGGTTGTTGATAACGCAACACAATTTTGCTTTTTAGAAAACCAAGAAACTAAACAGTTTCCTAAAAAAAAACAAGTTCCACTAGTGCTTTTTCTGTTCACCTTATATCCACCAAAGTTGGCATCACAATATGCTTTTAAATCAAAGAAAGAATTTTTCGAATACCACAAGCCGAGATTTGGAGTATTTGAAAGATGTTTGAAAATGCGTTTTAAGGCGAACAAATGTGATTCCTTTGGACATGATTGACACTAAACATAATGTCCGGTCTACTAGCAGTAGCATAAAGTAAGGAGCCAATCATACTACGAAAGGAAGATTGATCTACAGTTTTACCATTTTCATCCTTGTCGAGTCTGATTGTTGTGCTCATCGGTGTGAATGATGATTTTGTGTTCTCCATCCCAAACTTCTTTAGAATCTCCTTGATGTATTTGCTTTGGTTCACAAAGAACCCATCCTTGCACTGTTTGATTTGTAATCCGAGGAAATAGTTAAGTTCCCCCATCATACTCATCTCGAAGTGTTACTGCATCAACTTAGAGAATTCTTGACAAAGAGTTTCATTAGTAGAACCAAAAATTATATCATCAACATAGATTTGCACAATCAAAAGATCATTTTTGACATTCTTGGTAAACAAGGTAATGTCGATCTTTCCTCTTGAAAAACCATTTGAAAGCAAAAAAGTAGACAGTTTATCATATCAAGCTCTAGGAGCTTGTTTTAATCCATACAAAGCTTTGTTTAGTTTATACACATGATTAGGCAATAACGAATCAACAAAACTATCAGGTTGTTCAATGTAAACTTCCTCTTTCAATTCACCGTTAATAAATGCACTCTTAACATCCATTTGAAATAACTTAAAATTTCTAGAGCAAGCAAAAACAAGTAGCATGCGAATAGATTCTAGTCTAGCAACAGGAGCATATGTCTCATCATAATCAATGCCTTCTTCTTGACTATAACCTTTTGCTACAAGCCTAGCTTTATTTCTAGTGATCATACCATGCTCATCAAGTTTATTCCTATAAACCCATTTAGTGCCAAGAATAGATCTATCATGCGGCCTAGGAACAAGATTCCAAACATCATTACGTTTAAACTCATTCAACTCATCTTGCATAGCAATAATCCAAGAATCATCTAATAAAGCATCATCAATACACTTAGGTTCAACATGCGAAACAAAAGCAAGATGATTGCAGATATTATTAAGAGAAGATCGAGTAGTTACTTCCTTCGAAGGACTTCCAATGATAAGATCCATAGGATGATCTTTGTGAAGCGTCCAATTCTTCGGAAGTGATGTTTCCTCAACAGAAACATCTATATCATTTAAGCTTGATGAAGCCATCTCTTCTTCAAGAAGTTCTACATCATCGTTAGTATTACGAGAAACTATAGACATAGATTCATCAAATATAACATGCATAGATTCTTCAACAAGTAAAGTACGTTTATTAAATACTCTAAAAGTCTTACTTGTAATAGAATATCCAAGAAAAATACCTTTGTCGGATTTGACATCAAATTTGCCAAGGTTGTCCTTACCGTTATTATGAATATAGCATTTGGAACCGAAAACTCGAAAGTATAAAATGTTAGGCTTTCTCCCTCTCCATAATTCATATGGAGTTTTCTTAAGAATTGGCCTTATTGATACACGATTGATAATGTAACAAGCAGTGTTCATTGCTTCAGCCCAAAAATATTTTGGTAGAGAATGCTCACATATCATGGTCCTTGCAATCTCTACAAGTGTCCTATTTTTCCTCTCAACGACCCCGTTTTGTTGAGGAGTCCTAGGACAAGAAAAATTGTGACCGATGCCTTTATCTTCACAAAAGTTTGAAAAACTCTCATTTTGAAATTCAGTTCCGTGGTCACTACGGATCTGTTTTATAGAAAGATTTTTTTCATTCTCAACTCGTTTGAAAAAAGTTTTAAAATAATCAAAGGCATCATTTTTGTGGGCTAAAAACAATGTCCACGTGTAACGTGAAAAATCATCCACAATGACAAAAGCATAAAGCTTCCCTCCTAGGCTAGCGTTCCTCGAGGGACCATATAGATCTAGGTGAAGAAGTTCAAGGGGCATAGAAGTTGATACAAAATTTTTGCTTTTAAAAGATTTTTTTGTGTGTTTGCCAAGTTGACACGCATCACAAACTGAATCTAATTTTAAATTGAGTTTTGGCATACCAACAACTAAATCAAGTTTAAAAATTTTTTCTATGGTACTAGGACCAACATGACCTAGTCGTCTATGCCAAAGAATGTTGTCATCAACATTCAAGGATACAAGGCTTTTGATATTTGATAAAGATAAATTATTTAAAGAAACCTTGTATACATTTTCACTTCTATATCCTTTGAAATTTATGGATTTGTCAGTCGTGAGTGATATAGTGCAGTGTTGGGGAGTGAATTTGACTTCATAACCTCTATCACACAATTGACTTATGCTTAGTAGATTATGTTTAAGCCCTTTCACTAGGAGTACATCATCAATCAAGCAAGATTTAGATATACCTATTGAGTCGATTCCTTCAATTACTCCTTTGCTGTTGTCTCCAAAGGTGACAGTTCCCTTCTCCTTTGGTTTGACGGATTGGAGTAGATCTTTGTTCCCAGTCATATGTCTAGAACATCCACTGTCTAGATATCATATGCTAGGAAGAACAGTTTTCCTATTTTCCTGCAAGAATTGATTTTGGTACCCTTTAGTTCTTTTGGGTCCACAGTGTTAGAAAATAGAGATACAAAATAGACTTCTAAGAGTTCAGTCTCTCATAGCAACATCATCGCCACTTTCTAAGAGTGCTCCCAGTAGTAGGTAGGGCTATGGCCTCTTTAAAAACCTATTTCCTTGGACAGAGCAGCGTTCATCAGAAAGACCAGTCGCAAGTCAAGGCAGTTTATACCGGTCTATGATGAACTCCCTTAGATCATTATCTCATAATGCTGACTGATGAGTTGTTAAGTACTCTTAGGCCTCCATTTCATATAGCTCTTTTGATCATATTGAAATCTTAAAGATCTACATTTATATCTATCATGACCAATTTTACAACAATAAGAGCATGCAGGGGGTGATCTCATTTTGGCTTTAGCAATAAGGCTAGTAAAATCTATTGATTTCTTACCATACCCTATTCCACCCTTATTAAAGCTATATTTTTGCATGCTTAGTAAATTATTCAACTTGTTACTACTAACATTGAATTTATAAAATGATTTTTCTAAGGTAGCTATGTCATCCTCTAATCTAGGGATGAAAATTTTTCCCGCGGGTTCGGGTACCCGCGGGAAAAATCCAAAATGGGGCGGGTTTGGGGGAGTATTTTCGGGTATGGGTTCGGGTTCGGGTTCGGGGATTTTTAAAAATCCCCGAAATATATTGGGGCGGGTATGGGGATGCTATCCCCATCCCCGAACCCGCCCCGATAATAATAATAATAATAATAATAATAATAATAATACAAATATTGTAATTATAAAATTTTATTAAATCTAAAATAATATTAAAAAATTAAAATTAAAGTATTATTATTATTTCGTTAATATATTTTTTTATACATTATATATAATACATTCTTTTATGATAGCTTAGTTTTTTATAACATGAAATTTTATAACATAAAAATATTATTTGAATCTCATTCATGTTACAAACGAATATAAAGTACTTATATTAGTCTAAATATATATTATTTATTTTGATAAATTTAAAAACAATATATAATCTTAATAAATTTTTGATACATAGTATTTTTCTTTAAAATATTAATTTTTATTTATAGAAATATTTTGTATTTAAAATATTTTTATTAATTTTAAAAGTTAGTTTTATAATAAAAAATTTGACCAAAAATATTTTAGGTATTTTATTATAAAATTGAATAATAATTTTTATATAATAATATTTACTAATTCATATATATATATATATATATATATATATAAATAAATAAAATTTATTTATAATATAAATAAATATATATATTTTCGGGTATGGATATGGGGATGGGAATTTGATCCCCGCGGGGATGGGTATGGGGAATCCCCGATAAAAATTAATGGGAATTGGGGCGGGTATGGGGATCGGATTTGAATTCGGGGATGGGGATGGGGAAGGTATCCCCGTCCCCGAACCGCCCCATTGCCATCCCTACTTTAATCTTAGGTTTTCATGCTCCTTAGATTCTAATTCATTTTTGAGGTTTCTATTTTCTTTTCTAAGTGATTTAGCCATGTCAAACATAAGCTTATAAGCTTGTAGTAATTCATCGTAAGATGGTACCTCATCATCATCGTCGGAGGCGATGTCATCATCCTTGGCCATGAGACATATGTTGGCTTCCTCCTCATCGCTATCTTCATAGGCTTCCATCTCAAATGTCTCATGTTTGAGCTCTAGGAGGTCAATCTTTGTTTCCTTGACCTGGTTGGTTCCCTCGTGACATATCTCCAATTTATCCCATATTTCTTTAGCGGAGGAGCACATTGATATTTGGTTGTACTCGTTCATATCTAAAGAACAATGCAAAATATTCATAGCTTTAGCATTTTGAGAAATTAATCGCATGTCTTCCTTGGTAAAGTCATCCATTCCCTTAGGAATTTTAATCCCTTCAACCTCTTTCATTGGTTTGTAGGGACCTTTTACCGTAACTTTTCAAAGATCATAATCTATGGATTGAATATATATGGACATTCTACTTTTTCAATATCCGTAGTTTATGTCGTTAAAAAGAGGAGGACGATTGATTGATTGCCCTTGAGCATAATCGCTCGCTAGATTTGCCATAGAGCCTTTTTTTGAAATATTTTTCAAAAGTGTGGCTCTGATACCACTTGTTAGAACCTAATGGGGGGGAGATTTATGTTCTATTGGCAACTTTAGTAATTTAAAGCGATTATGCTAGTACGCAAGCGGAAGACTTAAAACAATTAATAATAAGTGCGGTAAATAAATGCGTAATGTAAATAAAAGGGATAAGAGATGTTTATGGAAGTTCGACGATAAATCGTCTACGTCTTTCCTTATTGGTTAAGATCGATTAACCAAGGATCCACTAGTACTTCAACGTCTTGGCCTTGATGGCTCCAAGCCGTACAACTCAACACGATCACCGCGCCGATACAACTCAAACTCTTGGCCTTAAGGGCTCCAAGGATAGCCTCAACACAACACACTTGGCTTCACACTCAAGTGCTTACAATGATAGCACAACACATTTGGCTTCATACTCAAGTGTTTACAACAATAGCACAACCAACTCACAAACTATTTTTACAAACACTATCAAATACTTGAATATATCACACACACACTTTGATAGTGAGAAATTGCTTGCAAAGGAGAGAAAAGATGAGTTGGGATGTCTCCAAATGACCTTGGATGGCTTCTATTTGTAGTTGGCAAATATTTGAATCTGATTTGAGTGCATGAGGCGTGTGCTGAGAAGTCGAGGAGTGACAAAAAGTGTTCGGCGCCGCTGCCTACTTTTTCCCAGCACTGAGCGGATTTTGTGGAAAAATCATATCTCACAATCTAACCGTTGGATTGATCTGAAATTTAAACCAAAGCTTTAAAAATCTGGATCTTCATTCTGAATGGTGGAGATTTTATTTGAACGAATAAATCATGCCCAGTATTTTTCGGAAGTCGCTTCATCATGTTTTCGAACTTGTTCTGTGCAACAAATTTGAAAAATTCATATCTCCCAATCCATCCGTTGGATTGACCTGAAATTTGGACAGAAGATTTATAACATCATAAGCCTATATCTGATTGGTGGAGATTGGATTTAGATTTCTCAAAAATTCCCAGTTATTTTTTGAAGTCGAATCTTCATGGTTTCGTTCCTTGCAGAAGTGGGTACTGTGCAACATATATGAAAAAATTCATATATCTCATTCTAGCCGTTGGATTGCTCTCAAATTTGGACAGTACATGTAACACTTTTTTATCTAGATTATGACTGGTGAAGATCCAATTTAGATTCATAGAAAATTTCCAGTAATTTTCGGAAGTTGCTGCTCCATACTTTGGCTTCTTCTTGTCTTTTTCTAAATATCTCTTAACAATGTTCCATGACATCCACATAACATTGTGTCCATTATATGAGCAAATTGAGACTTCATAAATACATTGATAGCTTCAAAATAACTTCCAATAATTTATTTCTCAATAAATCTAATCTGCGAAATCTCACTGTAAATGGTTAGTAACAATTAACCGAGTTTTGTAATCATCAAAACATAATATTATGAGACTTGTTAATGCATTAAAACATTAATCTCATCACACGAGATTTGTATGCGTTTAAGGCGTAACAAGGCTCAAGTCCATGTTATGACTCAGGATCAGGCACAAGATGTACCTGGGGGAGTTATTGCAGGTATTTGTTATATTTTTGAGTATCTTGCACGTATCTTGATAGACACAGGAGCATCTCATTCATTTTTATCTGTTACATTTGCTGATGAGCATGAGATTGCTTTTACTCCGTTGTTGGATACTGTATCTGTTGCTACTCCTGCTGGTGTTTTCTTGATGTCTAATGAGATAGTTTTGAATTGTGTGATTAGATTTGAGGATAAGATCATGATAATCTAATCAAACTAGTTATGTCTGATTTTGACTGTATCTTGGGTATGGATACACTGATGAATTATAGAGATATTGTCGATTGTTTTCATGGAATTGTGAGATTTAGACCGTATTATGGCAATAAGTGGAATTTTTATGGTAATGATTCACAATCTCGCATTCCATTAGTATCGAAAATGGAAATGTTTAGATTATTGTCGATAGGAAATGAAGGCTTTATGATCTATTCTCTTGATACAACGAAGGATGAAAAATTGAAAGTTTCAGATATTCCTGTCGTCAAGGATTTTCCTGATGTATTTTCTGATGAGATTTCGCTTTTTCCGCCTCAGAGGAAAGTAGATCTTAGCATTGAGTTGATGCCAGGGACAAGTCCTATTTTCTGAGCCCCATATCGATTAGCTCTAGCAGAATTGAAAGAACTCAAGACACAATTGCAAGATTTGCTGGAAAAAGGTTATATTAGACCAAGTTTGTTGCCTTGGGGTACTCCAGTCTTGTTTGTGAAGAAGAAATATGGAACTATGAGAATGTGCATCGATTATCGGCAATTGAACCAGGCTACTGTGAATAATAAGTATCCTTTTCCATGAATTGATGACTTGTTTGATCAGTTGCAAGGTACATCTGTGTATTCTAAAATTGATCTTCATTTTGGATATCATCAACTTCGAGTTCGAGAGGAAGATGTTCCCAAGACAGCATTTCGAACGCGTTATGGATATTATGAATTTTTAGTTGTGCCTTTTGGGTTGACTAATGCTCCAGCGATTTTCATGGATTTAATGAATCGTGTGTTTCGGGAGTTTATAGATCGATTTGTTATCGTGTTTATTGATGATATTTTGATTTATTCTAAGTCAAGGAAGGAGCATAAAGAACATTTGACATTTAGTACTTCAGAAACTCAGAACATCACAATTATATGCTAAGTTTTCTAAGTGTGAGTTTTGGTTGGATAGAGTATTATTTCTAGGACATGTGATATCAGCTCAAGGGATATCTGTTGATCCTAGTAAAATTGAACAGTTCTTAATTGGTCTAGTCCAACCAATGTCTCTGAGATTCGTAGCTTTTTGGGCTTGACTGGAAATTACAGGCGTTTTATTAAGGGATTTTCTGGCATAGAATGACCTATGACGATATTGACTAAAAAAGATCGACGTTTTGTGTGGACGGGAGGATGTGAGTCTAGTTTTCAGACTTTGAAAGAAAAATTTACTACGGCTCCAGTACTAGCATTACCTTCAGGCTCAGGTGGATTTGTTGTTTGTACAGATGCTTCTTTGAATGGACTGAGTTGTGTTTTGATGCAAAATGGACGCGTGATTGCGTATGCATCTCGTCAATTGAAACCACATGAGACTCATTATCCAGTTCATGGTTTAGAATTGGCTGCCAGTGTGCATGCATTGAAAATATGGAGTCATTATCTGTACGGTGAGCAGTTTGTGATTTATTCCGATCATAAGAGTCTGAAATATTTATTCACACAGTCTGATTTGAATATGAGACAATGTCGATGGTTGGAATTGCTTAAAGATTTTGACTGTGATATTCAATACCAGCCAGGAAACGTGAATCAAGTTGCAGATGCTTTGAGCAGAAAAGTTCATACTAAGATGTTGGCATCTTTAACTATTTCTAAAGTTCATGAGCATTTGGGAACTTCAGGATGGACTTATCGAGCTAAAGGTAATCATTTCATAGTTTCATCTATTCAAGTTGAACCACGAATAATTTCGAGAATCAAAGCAGCACAGAAGACTGATTCATACATTCATAATTTGAAAGAATTAACTCCAGTCGGTCAGTCAGATAGATTCATTGTTGCTTCTGATGGATGTTTATGTTATAATGGTAGACTTATGATTCCGAATTTGATAGATTTGAAAGAAGAGATACTACGTGAAGCTCATTGTAGTCGACATAGTGTACATACTAGAATTAGAAAGATGTATCATATTTTGAAAGCCCATTACTGGTGGAAAGGTATGAAGAAAGATATTTTTGACTTTGTGGCTAAGTGTCTGACGTGTCAACAAGTGAAGACTGAAAGAATGAGACCAGGTGGTATGTTACTTAGTCTTGAAGTACCATAGTGGAATTGGGAACACATTACTATGAATTTCGTGACACACCTACCTCGATCTAATCGCGGTTGTGATGCCATTTGGGTTATTGTGGATAGATTGTCTAAATCTGCCCATTTTATTCCTTATGATCGTACTTGGACATATACGAAAATGGCGAAAATGTACATTGATAAGATAGTGTGATTGCATGATGTGCCAGTTACTATAGTATCAGACCGTGATCTCATATTTACTTCTAAGTTTTGGTCTAGTTTGCAATCCGCTTTGGGTTATAAATTGGCCATGAGTACTGCCTATCATCCACAGACAGATGGTCAATCTGAAAGAACTATTCAGACACTCAAGGATTTATTACGAGCTGTTGTGATGGATTTCAGTGGTGTTTGGAAAGAATATTTAGCTTTGGTGGAATTCTCTTACAATAATAGTTATCAAGTATCTATCGGGATGGCACCATTTGAAGCCTTTTATGACAGAAAATGTAGACCTCCGATATGTTGGAAAGAAGTAGGAGAACGACAGTTGTCAGGACCAAATTTTTCTTCAAGAGATGAAAGAAAAAGTTGAACTGATCAGGAAAAGAATGAAAGCAGCCCAGGATCGTCAAGCCAGCTATGCTAATAACAGACGTAGACCTTTAGAATTTCACGTTGGCAATTTTGTTTTCTTGAAAGTATCACCATTTCGTGGTACTATGAGATTTGGACGTAAAGAGAAATTAGCTCCTCGTTATATCAGTCCGTACGAGATTGATGAGAAGATTGGTATTTTGGAGTATCGTTTGAACTTACCGCAGAGTTTGTCTGCGATACATGATGTATTTCACGTATCTATGTTGCGGAAGTATGAACCAGATCCTTCTCATATCTTGAGGGTTGATGATGTGGAGTTGGATAGTTCCCTTAGCTATATTGAGTATCCAGTGCAGATCCTTGATCGTAACGAAAAGCAACTGAGGAACAAGACGATTTCTTTGGTTATGGTGGAATGGAGTAGACATGGGAGAGAAGAAGCTATATGGGAATTGGAGTCTAGAATGCGTCAAGAATGGCCTCACTTGTTTGAAAATGTGATGACTTATTACATGTACTCTGATTTTCCTATATACTATCAGTGGTAGATGTTTAACCACTTTGTATATAAGTTTGATGTGTGTTAATTTCGAGGACGAAATCTTCTTTTTAGAGGGTGAGAAATGTAAGGACCCGATTTAAATATGTTAATTAATTTGTGTGTTAAAAATATATATGAATAAATATCGGTTTATAGACGATATTAAAACGCATATTTTATTTATCGAGCACACAGGAGTTAAAATAACTCGAATCGGGTCAAGATTTAATCCCGAATGAATAAAATAGAACACACAATTAAACTGGAACATATTTTAATGGATATATATCGATATATAGATATATAGATATATGATATGTATCATTACCTTTCTCTCTCTCCTCAAGTCGCGTCCCCGTTCTCTGTTCTTTAGTTTTCAAAATTTTCCTATCGCTTCAAATCTCCGTATCTTTGCCGTCGGTAATCGATTTTTGATAATAAATATAGTTCTGGAATCCTCGTGACGTAAGCTTTCTTTTGATACCAATTGAAACGACTCGTTCCTACTACTACTAATTTTTTTTTTTTTTACAAATAAATAACTAAATATTTAATATAAAATATATTTAAAAACTATGCATCCATAAATGAATAAATAAATAACTAATACTTAATAATATATATATATACTTGAAACATGTAAATATATATATTAAATAATTACTTTCTAAAATAATTATAAACATAAACAATTTCCCATAAAAATATTCCAACTAAAAGAAAAAACCATAATAAGAATTTGCATGCAAATAAAATAAGTATAACCCATGCAATAAAATCATCATCAACCTCTCAATAAAAATTCTCACCTAAAACCCATAAACCTATAATTAAATCATAAAACATGTGCGAAAAACATAATAATATTCAATTCATTGAAAACATGACTAGAGCGATGGTCACGGGCTAGCCGGCTGTCGGGAGGCTCATACGTCTTCACCGCCAGTCGGGGCTACATTCTCTAAATCATATTCTTGCTCACCTGCACCATTTAATTCTAGTGAGCCTAGAGGCTCAACACGTTCTATCTCATAAAAACAACATGAATAAAAATAATGCAACATATAATACATGCAAAATACATAATAAATAATATATATATAACCATGCACGTCTTTATACTTCATATATCATGATCATCACATAACATAGCATACATACTCATACATAAATCATCATGCATCATAGTAAGGGCATATCATCATTTAAAAATCTGAAGGTTATATCCATGTTGTGTGACGTGTCATGTTGATTGAGCAATCTAAAACCAGCGTACGTGACGGTGGGATCTTCACCTCTTGGCCCTTTCATCAGGCAAACATAATCATAATCGTATGGAAAGGCAATCGGGCCCCAATATCCCGACCCACAGTCCCGTGTCATATGGAAAGGTCTCCGGGCCTAGGCATCCCATCTCCAATCCCGTAGGTTGTCACACACCCACTTCAACTCTCTTAAAATATTTTTCATTGCCCAGCATCACACATATACATATAGTATCATGCACATACATAAAATTTTTCATGATCTTATTTTCATAAAATATTGCCCGTAAATATATATTTAATTATTTAATAATAAATGTAAAAACAATATTTTTTTCATACTTAAAATATTCATGAAATAATTAAATATATATTTACGAGCCATGCATAATTTTCACGGATTCGTTCAGGCTGCTGACTCCTTAGACTTAAGCCCATTAACTTTTAGACTGGCCCAAAAATTCACAGACTGACCCAAAAATTCCTATGGATCCACGAGCCCATAAAAATTATTGGACTAACTTAAATAAAATATTTGAGGCCCAAATAAAATTATTTGGAGGCCCAAATAATTTTATAACTAATTAATTTAGCCAAAAAACACAATAAATCAATAAATACTTAAAAATAAAAATACCCGAGCCCGGACCACCTAACCTGGACCAGACCAACCTGACATGACCCATGACCCTATTGACCCGACCCAGGACCCATAACCGACCCGGATCTGCCCTAAAACCTAGAACCCAATCCCCCCTTTCTTCCCAAGCTGATGCCGCATGCAGCACCTAATTCCGGCATTCGGCCGGCCAACTCTGGCCACCAATGACCGGAGTACCAGCACCCAAGTCTAGCCCACTCCCAGATGTTTCTAACAAGACAAAAACCAGACCAAACCATCGACTATGGAGTGAGAACGATGCTCTGGAATCTTGCCCATCTGCAGCTCACGCGCAGATGTGAGCTGTTGCGGCGTTTTCCATCGTGCGGCTTGCTCAGACCACCAATGACCATGAAACCACTTCCTAGACCTAGCCAACATCAATACGGTTCTAACCCAACAAACCATGTGCAAATCCATGGCTTTAGGAAGGAGAACAAACCCCCTTTCCTCAGAACACTGAACCTATGCGAACCATGCACCAGAAACCAACAGCTTCATGTCTGACCATTTCAGCCCCAAACCGACTACACCACTCAACCCTAAGGACCCTAAGACACGTCCCTAACCCCCTGCCAACAGCCTGATCCGAACCATATCAGAAAAGCAAAGAAAAAACGTGAAAAAATATGGGAAAAGAACATATACGGTTCAACATGGTTGCATATTCTTTATAAAAATCTAACACACATGCAATATCAATGGTTTTCATGCAAGAATCAGAATATAAAACTTAAACGGTGGCCAAAAAGAGAATTCAAACGTGCCTTGGTTGATTTTCAAAGTAAAAACGTGAATAGGGCGCGTACGGCGATCACCGGGACGAACGATCTTCAAAACTTCGATTAAATCTTCAAAAACTTGTGTGTGCGAGTGAGTTTTCTGCTGATGAACGTGAGGGAGATGGGGTAGATGGAGGCTAGGGTATTCAACGTGAAGAAGGAATGAAAATATAGGCTAAAATATTATTTGGTGATTATCACAATTATTTAGAATATTGGGAAGATAATATATCATATTTAATGCAGAAAATATATAACTCTTAAAATTTAAATAAATTATGATAGATTTTCGTAATATATATTTATATAATTTTAAAAGTCCTTCAAAAGCCTTTAAAATAACTTATTTTAGTGAAAATTGATTTCATATATATCTATATATATAAAAACTATTATTTTCTAAAAAATGATACCTTAAAATAATATTTTAAGGCTCATAAAATTATCATAAAAATATTTGGAATAAAATTCATATATCTCGTTCATCCACGGTCCCGCCTACGCGATCGAAAAACGCAAATTCTAAAAATCTCATAAATAGCATAAATGCAGGTTAAATGATAAAAATAATATTTAAATCATGCAAATAAATTCACATATTTCACATAAAGTCATTTAACCCATTTTTTAAATTTTAAAATAATTAATTTTCCTAATTATGCATGCGAATTTACTTAAATGAATTTTCGGGCGTTACAATTCTCCCCCCTTAAATAGAATTTCGTCCTCGAAATTCGACTGATCAAACTCTAATAATGATGTCTCTCAAAAATTCAATTTACTAAATCTACGATTACCTATCTAGTTCCCAAGTTTCAGTATCCCAAAAGTCATGCTTCCGCTGCGCACTCTGATAAACAAAATATTTTATCCTTCCTAGGTGTTCTTTTCATCTCCATCAAACCTATTTATAAACTTTCGTTGCTGAAACACCTCGTAAAGAGAATCATTCCACCAATCTTAGTACTATAATGAAAGTACAACCACATACTTACCTCAACTTATACGTAAAACTCAAATATTAACTCTACTATTCATCTCACTAAACAAAACAATCGCACTATGCCAAAACTTGACTGATTACATATGCTTATACACTCAATTTATCAATCCACCAACATTCGTGAGCCGAACTTTTGTTCCCAAATTTACTTATTAAAGCATAGGATTACAATATCAACTCCAATAAATTCAACTTGTAAAACTTATCCACATACTAGCCTTCTATAACAAGTTTAACATCCTTGAGTCGAACATCTGCCATTCATCGCAATTTTCATCAACTTATCCATTTACAACTACACTTTCAACTATTGAACACTTGAAAGTCTTAAATATTGAGTGCTATAAATCTATAAAATCCAAAAAGTGAATTTAGTGTCAAACTTCACATAAAACATAAATTCTCCTAACGTCAGGAATATGCTTAAAATATATGAATTCTAATTCTGTGATTAGTTTAGGCTTAAGACACTTAGATTCTCCCATTGGAAGCGTGAAATTCCCCGAACAGTATTTACATGTCATCGTCTCTAAATAGAGTAATCATATAGCATCCAGTAGGTAATTCCATATCATTTCCTAGTTGCCCCTACTTATAGTCCATGGAATCTAAACTCCTCAAAATCAAAATACAAAATCAATTACCTATAAAACTGAATAATTCGTTCACAAGTAACACATGTTGGTCCCATATATAGTCAAAACACAACTAGTACCTTTTTGCTCATGCATCACAAAAATCTTGGTGGAGACACTCCTATATCATGACCCCGTAATTCAAATTTATACAACCCAAGGATACTGAAAAAACATCAATACAAATACTTATATACAATTAACCCCAACGTAAAACGAAAATATCGTGATAACTGTTATAATATCAAGCCACTACGCTGACTCGTGATTATTTCCAAGTGCCTCAAATACCAATACGTGCGTAGAACCAACCCAAATTCTCAAAAGATTCAACTCTTAACAAAAGAACTCACTCCAAAATATATATATATATATATATATATATATATATACATATATATATCATTAACTCTTAGGTCATATCTAAAGCTTATATTATACTTGACATCGAAACCAAAATTTATAACAATTGTGTTATGCCACACCTGACCAATTACACGAGCCTATAAAAATTTACACCTTCATCATTCAGTCATCACAACATCTATGAGTCAGACTTTCAAGTTCCTAAATCTATTTATTTAAACGTAGTTACTTGAACGTTAAACCCAATACAACTTACTTGGTAACACCAACCACACGAACCCTTAAATATTATCAAAGATTATCCAAGTCTTTATCAAACTAACTCCATGATTATTCTTATTCTCAAAGATTCAAAAACCTAACGCAAAACATACATATCATCAATTTATGCCTCATATAATTAAAAGTACACACTTAAAACCACAAATCATCATACTATAACCTTATGGTACATGTGTCATCTCCAAAAAAATCTTGACTTCTTCGTCAAAGGAAAAACCGTAATAGTTAAATGAATGACAATGTGATATCTTTGAACCCAACTAATAATTTGACACAGTGTGGACTTAATTCCCAAAAATATATACTAGCCTCTATAAAGGAACGTTTTAAATTCATCAAAGCAAAAAAATGGTACAACCCTCGATTAATCTTTCTTGCGAGGAATCCTACTCTCGCCTCAAGCAACAATTCTAATGCTATACGTGTAAACCATAGTTCCCAGAAAATTTCTCATAAATCCCAAATTCACGAGTTAAATAATTACTTTATAATATATTATAAGTGCTAATCTCACAATCATTTAACCAATGATTCACTAATTAAATCATTCTAACTTAAAATCAATAAGTTACTACAAAAGTCCATATGTAAAACATACATATCATAATTTATCAAACTTAGTTTCCGAAAATATAATATTCAGGTCATCCTCGCTTGTAACACGACTCGAGGCATACTGTAATTTTTATAAATTCCTCACGTAACCGTTATGCATAGCTAAGTATTTAAATTTAAAATTTTCCATAACATAAATCATAAGCCCCATAAACATAATTATTTAAAAAAAACATTAAAACTTACTGACTGGTAGTGCGACTTCTGAGCTCCACGTAGCAGGCTAGTATCCTCCAAGGACCGCACTCTGATACCAAATGAAACGACTCGTTCCTACTACTACTAATTATTTTTTTACAAATAAATAACTAAATATTTAATATAAAATATATTTAAAAACTATGCATCCATAAATGAATAAATAAATAACTAATACTTAATATAATATATATATACTTGAAACGTGTAAATATATATATTAAATAATTACTTTCTAAAATAATTATAAACATAAACAATTTCCCATAAAAATATTCCAATTAAAAGAAAAAACAATAATAAGAATTTGCATGCAAATAAAATAAGTATAACCCATGCAATAAAATCATCATCAACCTCTCAATAAAAATTCTCACCTAAAACCCATAAACCCATAATTAAATCATAAAACATGTGCGAAAAACATAATTGAAACGACCCTAACTCTATAATTAATAAATAAATATGCGGAATTTTTTTTTTTTATATTTACTAAATAAAATATGTACATATATGCCCATACATATATGCACAGAATAAAAAGATTTAAAAATAAATAAATAAATAAATAAATAAATACTTAAATAAAAATGCATTCTTTAAATAAAATAAATATCCGAGTCAAACATTTAATTAAAAATACAACATAAATAAAATGATTAAAGTTTGCATGCACTGACAATATTCAATAAAATATTCAAGACTCACAACCACTGAAAAAAAATATATAAAATGTGTAACGTGCTGACATAAACAAAAACATGCAGTGTGACTCAGACATCTATCATGGTCACGGGGTCACTGCATGTCCGCTCATATGTCCTCGCCGCCGGTAGGAGCTACATCCTCCTCTACGAACTCACCTGCACCATACCAGTGTAGTGAGCCTAGAGGCCCAACATGCTAACATAACAAGGGTTTAAAATAATTTAAAATAATTAAATATTAATATATAACATATACATGAATGAGCATGCTTAAAAATATCCTGGCATAAACATAACTTAAATTAACTTAAATAACATAGACATACATAATACATAACATTGTTGAGCAAGGAAATTTTCTAACATCGCATGGTTGTATCCGTAGTGTAACCTTAAATCATACATTAAATACTGATCAGCGTGGAAACCAACGTACGTGGCGGTGACGAATCACCTCTTAAATTGGCAGTAAACTGCCCTTCAATAGTTCACATATGGGGACGAATCCCCCTTAAATTGTCACACTATTTCAACTTCCAACATAAAATATTTTATTATTGCTCAACCTTAAACATTTAATTATGCATAAAATTATTTCATGAATGCATGTACTTAATTAAAATGTGTGTCCTTCATATATATTTAATTTAATTTCGTACTAACATATAAATATTAAAATAACTTCAATGCATAAAAATAATTAAATATATAATCAGGACACATGCAAATTTCTCATGGATTGTCCTGGACTGCTGGCCCTAACACTCAAGCCCATTTACTTAAATCTGACTCATTAACATACTTAAGCCCAATAAAATTGTTCTAAGCCCAATTAAAATAATTTAAAGCCCATAAAACATTCTAAGCCCAATAACAACTTAAACTGGCCCAATAGGCCCAAAAGCCCAAAGACTGGCCCAATAACTTTTATGGGCTCAAAAGCCCATAAAATTAATGGACTAACTTAATTAAAATTTTAAAAGCCCAAATAAAATTATTTGGGAGTCCAAATAATTTTATTTCTAATTAATTGGCCCAAAAACCCATTAATTCATAAAATATTTTAAAAATAAAAAAACTCGAGCCCGGCCCACCAAACCCGGACCCAAACTCACTTAACCCGACCCACGACCCACTGACTTGACCCGGACCCAAGAACCCGACCCGGACCCAGCCCTAACCCTAAACCCAAAACTCACCCTCTCCTCTCCTTCTCGGCCGCCGCGTGCAGCAGCCCTTCTAGGGCTGCTGCCGCCCTGCTCCGGCCACCCCTGGCCGGAGCCCCGCCGCCCAGACGTAGCCCACGTCTGGGCGGTTTGAACCTAGCCCATGACCCCGGCCCATGCACCCCACAGGCCAACAGCCGAACCCTCTTCCTCGAAACCCTAGCTGCGCCTCCATCTGCCCTTCCAGCCCTCACCTGTTCGGCCGAGCCCAATCCAGCCCCTAGCCCAGCCATGGCTCGACTCTAAGGACCCTACCAGACCTAAGAACCATCAGCCAACAGCCCTTGACCGATCCATGTCCAAAAGAACGTGAACATGAAACAAGAATGGGAAAATATGAACTCCTCAAACCATAACACACTTTTTTTTCTGAAAATTCTTGAAAGAATCCAATGCATACACACACACACCGTTATACACTGATATAATACAAAGAAATAAAGAAGGGATCATGCCTTTCATCGAAAACGAAGAGAAAAACGAGCGTGGGACGATTCCGGGACGACGGGGGCGATGACAACCGACTTGGACCTTCAAAAACCGAGGCTATGGTGTCTTCTTTGGGGTCTGCTCGATGAAGAAGATGATGGAGAAGGGGGTGTGGCGGCTAGGTTGAAGGGAGAGAGATTGAGCGTGAGTAGGGGGGTTTTGGCCGATGGATTGGGTAGTCTAGGATATTAATTTTTTTGAAAAATATAATCTAGGAGATAATAGTATAATTAAAAAGGTTTCCTAAGTTTTTAAAATATAGATAACTTAAATAATATAACCCAAATCCCGAAATTACAAATTTAGGGAATTTTAAAAATAATTAAAAGTCATTAAAATGGCTAAATTTGGATAAAAATGGACTCCTAAAATTATATAAAATTAAATACTAAAAATATTGAGGAAATAAAACTAAAAATAATATTTTAGGGCTCTAAAAAGGCTCATGAAATTAATTGGCTAGAAAGTTGTCATCTCGTCCGTCCACGGTCCCGTCTACGCGATAAAACAATTAAAATACTAAAAATCATAAAAATCACTAATTATGGGTTAAATGCTTAAAAATAAATTAAATCATGCACAAATAATTCACATAATTATTTAACCCATAAATCTAAAATTTAAATAATTAAATATCCTAATTATGCATGCGGATTTACGTATTTAAAATACCGGGTGTTACAATAATAATATTCAATTCATTGAAAACATGACTAGAGCGATGGTCACGGGCTAGCCGGCTGTCGGGAGGCTCATACGTCTTCACCGCCAGTCGGGGCTACATTCTCTAAATCATATTCTTGCTCACCTGCACCATTTAAGTCTAGTGAGCCTAGAGGCTCAACACGTTCTATCTCATAATAACAACATGAATAAAAATGATGCAACATATAATACATGCAAAATACATAATAAATAATATATATATAACCATGCATGTCTTTATACTTCATATATCATGATCATCACATAACATAGCATACATACTCATACATAAATCATCATGCATCATAGTAAGGGCATATCATTATTTAAAAATCTGAAGGTTATATCCATGTTGTGTGACGTGTCATGTCGATTGATCAATCTAAAATCAGCGTACGTGGCGGTGGAATCTCCACCTGTTGGCCCTTTCATCAGGAAAACATAATCATAATCATATGGAAAGGCAATCGGGCCTCAGTATCCCGATCCACAGTCCCGTGTCATATGGAAAGGTCTCCGGGCCTAGACATCCCATCTCCAATCCCGTAGGTTGTCACACACCCACTTCAACTCCCTTAAAATATTTTTCATTGCCCAGCATCACACATATACATATAGTATCATGCACATACATAAAATTTTTCATGATCTTATTTTCATAAAATATTGCTCGTAAATATATATTTAATTATTTAATAATAAATGTAAAAACAATATTTTTTCATACTTAAAATATTCATGCAATAATTAAATATATATTTACGGGCCATGCATAATTTTCATGGATTCGTTCAGGCTGCTGACTTCTTAGACTTAAGCCCATTAACTTTTAGACTGACCCAAAAATTCACAGACTAATCCAAAAATTCCTATGGGCCCATGAGCCCATAAAAATTATTGGGCTAACTTAAATAAAATATTTGAGGCCCAAATAAAATTATTTGGAGGCCCAAATAATTTTATAACTAATTAATTTAGCCAAAAAAACACAATAAATCAATAAATACTTAAAAATAAAAATACCCGAGCCCGGACCACCTAACCTGGACCGGACCAACCTGACATGACCCATGACCCTACTGACCTGACCCAGGACCCAGACTCGACCCGAATCTGCCCTAAAACCTAGAACCCGATCCCCCCTTTCTTGCCAAGCTGCTGCCGCGTGCAGCACCTAATTCCGGCATTTGGCCGGCCAACTCCGGCCACCAATGACCGGAGTACCACCACCCAAGTCTAGCCCACTCCCAGATGTTTCTAACAAGCCAAAAAATAGACCAAACCATCGACTATGGAGTGAGAACAACGCTCTGGAATCTTGCCCATCTGCAGCTCACGCACAGACGCGAGCATTTGCGGCGTTTTACATCGTGCGGCTTGCTCAAACCACCAATGACCATGAAACCACTTCCTAGAACTAGCCAACATCCATACGGTTCTAACCCAACAAACCATGCGCAAATCCATGGCCTGAGGAAGGAGAACAAACCCCCTTTTCTCAAAACACTGAACCTGCGCGAACCATGCACCAGAAACCAACAGCTTCATGTCTAACCATTCCAGCCCCAAACCGACTACACCACTCAACCCTAAGGACCCTAAGACACGTCCCTAACCCCGTGCCAATAGCCTGATCCGAACCATATCAGAAAAGCAAAGAAAAAACGTGAGAAAATATGGGAAAAGAACATATACGGTTCAACATGGTTGCATATTCTTTATAAAAATCTAACACACATACAATATCAATGGTTTTCATGCAAGAATCAGAATATAAAACTTAAACGGTGGCCAAAAAGAGAATTCAAACGTGCCTTGGTTGATTTTCAAAGTAGAAACGTGAATAGGGCGCGTACGGCGATCACCGGGACGAACGATCTTCAAAACTTTGATGAAATCTTCAAAAACTTGTGTGTGCGAGTGAGTTTTCTGCTGATGAACGTGAGGGAGATGGGGTAGATGGAGGATAGGGTATTCAACGTGAAGAAGGAATGAAAATATAGGCTAAAATATTATTTGGTGATTATCACAATTATTTAGAATTTTGGGAAGATAATATATCATATTTAATACAGAAAATATATAACTCTTAAAAGTTAAATAAATTATGATAGATTTTCGTAATATATATTTATATAATTTTAAAAGTCCTTCAAAAGCCTTTAAAATAACTTATTTTAGTGAAAATTGATTTCATATATATCTATATATATAAAAACTATTATTTTCTGAAAAATGATACATTAAAATCAGTGTTTTTATAACCGGACCGGTGATCGAACCGGTCTACATGGAAAAAACGGTCTAACCTGTCGGACCGTTTTAACCGGACGGTCGAATCGGAAAACCGTTTATATAATTTAATATAATAAATAATATATTTTAAATTTTAAAAAACTCAAAAATTATGTAAATAGACAAAAAAACATATATTTAACATATTTTAAAAACTAAATAAACATTTAAATATATTCAAAATATCAATTATCATTATAAATTATTTAAATAATAAATTATTTAATTTTAAAAAAACAATAATTATTAAAATAATTTTTTAAATGAAGTAAAAATTCTAAATAATAATGTATATATATATATAAATAATAAATTTAAAGTTTTAAAAATAAAAAATCTTAAATTTTCAAAAAATAAAATAAAAAAATTCGAAAAACCGGTTCAACCGGTTCAACCGGTTCAATCGGTTTTCCGGTTCTTGACCGGTCCAACCTGTGAGACCCCGATTCTAAACTCGAAAAAAAAAATTAAACATAATCGAACACGGTAAGTCGCGGGAACAAATCAATTTTTTTTTTTTTTTTAAAAAGACAAGCCTCGCGCCCGCGCGAGCTATCGCCTCGCGCGTGCGCAGGAGAAAGGGACAGTGGCCTCGAGGGAAGCTCGCGCCCGCGCGAGGAAGGGGCTCGCGCGCGCGCGGGAAAAAATACCCGAGCCACTCCAGGCAGCTCGCGCGCACGCGAGGGCAAGCCTCGCCCGCGCGCAGGCCAAACGGACAGAAAACAGGGGAACCTGGAGAAAATCAAGCCAAACACGAATCAAATCAAATCCAAGCTCCTACATACAATACAACACGAAATCAGAACATACCACAAGTTCTAAATCCTTCCCGCAATACAAAACAAGTCGAGTTCTAAAATCAGAGTTCCAACGACTCAACAAAACTAATGCAAGTTCAAAAGACTCGACCCTACGACGCGGAGTCTCACTTCTATCCATCTCACCCCAAGCTAACCAAGACGACTCGGTCCAGCTCCTGATCCTCCTGTTGCCAAGTTACACATACAAAACAAAGACAACAGCCGGAATAATCCGGTTAGAAATATAATTTCTAAGTAAAAGAGACAGACATGCAATATCAAATAAACACCTCGTATCAAAATCCACAAACATCAACAACTTCAAAGAAAAGGGATGTATGCATGACTTTAAAACTCGGGACTATCAAATCAGATAATCGAAATGTCAATCGATACTCGGTTGGGATCCCGGGGCTAAGTATTCACAACAACTCACCGACACACCCATTCGGGGTGGATGTCGCTCAACTCAACCCCTAGACTTCAGAGCAACTATAAGAAGTATTTTGGTACTTAGAAAAACTCTAAATCTAAGCCCACTTCAATATAACTCTCTAAATCGTCTAAATTCAAACGAATTGAATAATCGGCTCAATATGAATGCAAGTGTAACGAGATACTCAAACAAGTTCACACAAGCAAATAAACATTTAGTATGTGATTTTCGGGGCTCGATAATCAATCGAACTCGAGTATTCAACCCCATTCAATTCAAAGTCATCTTTTACCTTTCGAGTCCGTCGAAGATTCAAATCTGAAAATAATAACGAACTCAAATAAATAATCAATCGAAACACAAAACTTCATAACAAGGAAATTCAATCAATATACCGTCTTCAATTCTCGACACGACTCAACTTCCAAGTTCAATCCACTTCCAAGACTCCAATCCGATCTGAAAATGAAGAATATACGGATTCGGTTTCAATCCAACAACTCAAACAAACCCGGAAATGAACCGAACAAATCAACAATAATCTAAAACTCGATTTCGACGGCATAACGACTATAATCGTTCAAACCAAAAATCATCAACATCATCAAACCATCCATATCAACTTCTCAATCAACAAAACAATCCAAAATCAACCAAACTTCAACAAAATCCAACAACCCCATTTTCGAAAATAGGCTCCAAAATTCATATAAAATCCAAACTTCGTTCTTTTTCCAAACCGACTTCGAATACACGATCTATGCTAGCTCAACAACAACATACTCCAAGATTATCAATTTCTGACGACCCAACAAAAATCAAAGTTTGAATATCGTAGCAAAACTTACGTCAGAACGAAGCCCTCGTTGCGGTGATCGTGAAACTCAACTCGGAACTAAAATCTAACGGTCGGATCGTGCGAATCAGACGGAAGAAAAGCTCAAAGAATCGTCTCCCATGGCTTCCGGAGAGAGAGATCGAGAGATAGAGGGAGGGAGAAAGGAGAGTGATGGGTTGAAGTGATGGGGAGGAGGCAACTTGCATGATAATATATATAAAATCCACATTTTGCATTTCAGTCCTTTATTTCTCCAATCTTGCAAAGTAACCCCCTGCTAAATAACAAAACAATCATCAATCACTGAAAACCCTGATTATCTCGATTAAACTCAATTATAATAAAATCGGGGCATTACACAACCGGTTCTTGATCGGTTTTGACCGGTTTTGACCGGTTGGATCGGTTTTTCGGTTTTTGGAGTCGGTCCGGACCGAAGAACCGACCGGTTCTCAGTCGAACCGGTCAAACCGGCCGGTCCGGTCCGGTTCTAAAAACATTGCTTAAAATAATATTTTAAGGCTCATAAAATTATCATAAAAATATTTGGAATAAATTTCATATATCTCGTTCATCCACGGTCCCGCCTACGCGATCGAAAAACGCAAATTCTAAAAATCTCATAAATAGCATAAATGCAGGTTAAATGATAAAAATAATATTTAAATCATGCAAATAAATTCACATATTTCACATAAAGTCATTTAACTCATTTTCTAAATTTTAAAATAATTAATTTTCCTATATGCATGCGAATTTACGTAAATGAATTTCCGGGCGTTACACCAATTTCGTAAGGTTTCGTCGCTGTCTCAAAAACCCGACTTCGACAGCCGCTGTCGTTCTTCGCCGCCGATCGTTGCCGGAGTTTAGGGGAATTGTCAGTTGTTTAGACCTTTAATTTCAAGCTTTGAGGTTTTTTTTCAGTAGCTAAGGTTTCGAATTTTGGGAATTTCGATTCAATTGACATCCGATAATTGATATTTGATTTATTATTGGTTGTAGGTATTATATCGGAGTCGATTGAAGGTATTGACTATTTTTCAGAAATTATTGGGGTAATATTTCGAATTTTTAGGGTTCTTGGAATCAATATTTGTGAGACCCCGTTTCTAATCCACTAATCTCGAATAATACAACAAAATCGAACAAGAAGATCCGCGAAAAAAAACGAATCAAATTTTATTCTTTTTTTTTTTTAAACACGCGCGCCCGCGCCAACCTTAGGCGAGCCCGCGCATGACACTCCGCCGGCCACGCGTGCCCGCGCGATGATCCTCGCGCGCCCGCGCACAGCCCTCGGGCAGAAATCCCTTTTGCTGCACAATGAGGCGCGCCCGCGTGTGCCTCTAGGGTTGCTGAAACCTGGACCAGAAATATTAACTCCACAAGCTCAATACAATACTTCAAACAACCAAGGTTCCAACCATTGCTTAAACATGAAATCATGAGCTTGAAACACCAACAAAATGAGGTTAACAATACAAGTTCGACGACATAATTCGATCGACTAATCAAACCAATACAAGTCCAAAAGGCACAACCCTATGACACACGGTGTCTCACTTCTATCATTCTCACCCCGAGCTAACCCAAACGACTTGATCCTGCTCCTGATCCTCCTGTTGCCAAGTACACATACAAACAAAGACAACAGCCGGATAAACCGGTTAGAAATATAATTTCTAAGTAAAAGAGACAGACATGAAATATCAGATAAACATCTCATAACGAAAAGTATCAATCAATAACAATTCAAAATGAGAATGAATGTATGCATGACTTAAAAACTCGAGATTATCAAGTCAGATAATCAAAATATCGATCGGTACTCGGTTGGGATCCCGGGGTCAAGTCATTACAACAACACACCTACACACCCTTTTGGGGTAGATGTCGCACAACTCAAACCCCTAGACTTCAGAGCAACTATAAGAAGTATTCTGGCACTTGGAAAAACTCGAAATCCAAAGCCACTTCAATATAGCTCCCTAAAACGTATATCTTCAAAACGAATCGAATAATCGGCTCAATATGAATGCAAGTGTAAACAATTTATCAATCAAGTTCACACAAGCAATTAACATGCAGTATGTGATTTTCGGGACTCGAGAATAAATCGAACTCGAGTATTCTACCTCATTCGTATCAATGTCGACTTTTACCTTTCAAGTCCGTCGAGGATTCAAATCTGAAAATAACAACGAACTCAAATAAATAATCAATCGAATCACAACAAATTGAAACAAGGAAAACTCAATCAATATACCGTCTTCGATTCTCAATTCGATCAACTCCCAAGTTCGATCCAAATCCGAAACTCCAATCCAAATCTGAAAATGAAGATTATACGGATTCGGTGTCAATCCAACAACTCAAAAAAACCCGGAATTGAACCAAACAAACAACCGATAAACCAAAACTCGATTTCGACGGCATAACGGCTATAATCGGTCAAACCAAAAATCATCAACATCATCAAACCATTCTATACCATCCATATCAACTTCTCAACCAACAAATCAATCAAAATCCAACCAAAATCCAACACCTAAAATCCAAACTTCGTTCTTTTTCCAAACCGAATTCGAATAAACGATCTAAGCTAACTCAATAACAACATACTCGAAGATTATCAAATTCTAACAACCCAACAAAAATCAAAGTTCGAAGATCGTAGCAAAACTTACGTCAGAACGAAGCCCTCGTTGCAGTGATCGTGAAACTCAACTCGGAATAAAAATCTAACGGTCGGATCGAGCGAATCAGACGAAAGAAAAGCTTGAAGAAGCGTCTCCCATGGCTTCTCGCTTCAGTACGTACGAAAGGAGGAGGAGAGGAGAGGGTAAAGTGATGGTGAAGTGATGGGGAGAACAACTTGCATGAGATAATAATAAAATCCAACTTTTGCATTTCGGTCCCTGAAACTCCCAATTTAATTCGATTCAATCCCGGCTCAATAAATTTCTAAAATAATTAATAATCAATTCTGTTAATCACGAGAAATAATAATTTCAGGGCCTTACAATATTTGAGATATTTTTTTGGTAACTTAAGTGTTGGTTAAGGTACGTATGAGCTGTTTATATTACGACGCCTATAATGGCATGTAATAATATTAAGTATTTTGTAATGAGTGATAACGTGCTTTATGTGCTTATGTGGATTATATGATTGCATTCACTCATTTATAATTTTTCATAGCACGTTGAGCCTTGACTCCTTTTATTGCTATTGATATTGATCTCTTGAGATGTATTGAGTTATCATGAAGCGAGTGACATTGTTTAGTGCACTCCTGAGATAGCATGAGGCACGGACAGGTAGCTCCTGTCTTCCTCCGATGCTACGTACGACACTCCTGATGACAGCATGAGGCTGGACGGGTCGCTCCTGTCACCCTCCGATGCTACGTGTATGGATTAGCAGTGATGATTCGAGGTTTGCTGCATTCCTGACACGGGTGGCCACTGAGATTATTGTGATACGATTATTTGGACTCCATTTGGTATCCCTTATTCCATTGATACCTGTCACGCATTGCATTGCATTTCATTGCATTGTACTTGATTTTATTTATGTCAGTTATATTTGTCGTAATTTTTTTAGTTCGTCCTACTGGAGTCTGACCCCTGTTTTCTTTTTATGTTGTGGTTGTTTGTGATTCCATAGCAGGTTATCCAGGGGGATGTGACGTATCTGGTGGAGCGTCATCTAGTGGTACCCAGTGAGACGAGCGTGGAGTCAAGTTCCCAGATATATGTATATATCAGTTTAGCGAGTTTTATATTTGGCGGGGTGATGCCCTGTGTATCTGTATCGATAGTTTTGGACTTTGTTTTGGATTGTTATTTGTGTGATCGATCCTTGCCGGCTGTGCATGTGTTTAGTCCTGGCCAGTGCGGCTATAGGTGTGTAAATTGGTGTTGTGTCTCTATTTTCGAGTATATATTGCTGATTGTGTTGTACAGGTTTTTGGGATGTCCTATTTACGAATAGGTCATGCCGAATTTTTTGTAGGCCCAAAACGCAAATTTTTAACTCGTTTTTGCTGTTTACATTAATTAATCATGGTTTTTTGCTCATTAAATATAAATCAGGACACGGGCCCTTTCAGCGGCACCTTGGGTTTTGGCCGATTTGAAATGGAGGGAGGAAGAAGAAAGAGGAGTGGTCGAGGAGAGAGAAAATATAATTTTTTGCCACGGTTTTATAACAACCGTGGCAAAATATAATTTTATATTAAATGAATTCATTAATTTTGCCACGGTTTTTTAATATCCGTGGCAATATTTTCACGGTTTAAGAAACCGTGGAAAAATATAATTTTATATTAAATGAATTCATTAATTTTGCCACGATTGCATAAAACCATGGCAATATTTTCACGGTTTATTAACCGTGGCAATATTGCCACCGTTGATTTAAACCGTGACAAATATAATGCTATTTTATTTAACGAATGGAATGCAATTTGCCACGATTAAACGAAAACCGTGGTAAAATTATTGCCACGGTTTGTATAAACCGTGGGAAAGTGCAACGGATTACTGCGAAGCCGTAGCAATACCTTTTCCACGGTTTGTAATCGTGGCAAATTGCGACGGTTGAATTTAACCGTGGAAAATCTATTGCCACGGTTTATGTAACCGGGGCAAAATACCACGGTTTTCATTAACCGTTGAAACTTGTCACGGTTTAAAATAAACCGTGGCAAAGTCCGGATTTTTTTTGTAGTGGTAATGAATGTATTTAATTATTTGTAAATTGTATAATGCGGTTGAAGAGTGTTTCAGGTTTGATATTTTTTTGCCACATATGTTAGCAAAGTAAATGAATAATTAGTGAGGGAATAAAAATAAAATGGATCGGTTATTCGTAGCCTAGAAGATAAGTATGCTACAAGATAGACATTCTTTTCTTCTTTACAAATCCGATTCTGTTAAATATTTTAAATTCTAGCAACTATACAGTAAAAAGTTCAAAAATCAAAACATTAATCGAAATCATATCAACAATAATCAGCAACAACATTTTTAGTTCTTGTAAATGAATGCTTGACATTCTTCCCCTTTCTGCTCATGAATGAGCACACGACATACTTCACTAGTTGGCGTCAGTTTTAGGAGGATAAAGTTCCCAAAGCGAAATACTTGTATCTTCTGAAGATGAAGCCGGTAGTTTGCTATTGCCTATTAGACGAGAATGAAACGGCATTGCATGTGGCATCATGATATTTCAATATGGCCAAAGCATTTCCTTTGCGATAGTCATATATCCTCACACGGTGATCCCAGCCAGCAGTCGCTAATATTTTATCATCTGGCCGGATTGAGGATCCGGTTATTCCAGGCCTCTCCAAAATAATTTATTTCTTGGCTAAACATGATCCCATTGAAGGATCCAATTTAAACATCACTATTTTTTCGTCGGCAGATGTAGAGATCCCCCCTCCACATGAATAGTCGACACACAAGCTTAGAACTGGTTCTGAATGAAATTTTATACACGACACTGGATAGGATGGATTCCTTACATCCCACCAAACCATGGAACCGTCTTCATAGCCAGATATAACATTTATGTATCCTTGGGATTCAGAAGGTAAAAAATGTTCGAACAGCCATACACATTCCTCTACCCTTTGTAGAATAATTTGATCCTGTGGAGGAATGAGATAGCTTGACAAGGTTTGTAGCTGCATCGACATCCCATATCTCAAACACAGATGAATCTTCCCCAGCTACAGCAGCATACCTAACTCCTACTACTTCCTTGTCACCTTCAATCAATGTCAAGTTTCCCATTTCACTAGCCGCAACCTCGCTTTCCGGGCTATACTCGACGAGTCCATTGATCTTAGCACTGGGGTTTTGCAAAACCGAAAGCTTGCAAAAGTGATGAGAACTGGTATTGAATGTAGACACCGGGATTCTGGACAAGCCTCCTTCTCCAATATCCCAACACTTGACCGTTCCATCACGTCCCTGACTAATAACCCTGTTCTCTCCAACAGAAACTACAGTCATAATCCCATGAGCTGCACCGTGCACCCATGAAGAAGAAACAGTTCGATGTTGGACAGTATCCCATATGCGCAATTCACCATCTGCAGCACCTGTGAATAAGATATTTTTGGAGAGATGAAACGAAACATCGGTGACTGAAGCACGATGGCCTCTGAGAACAGCCACCGGATCAGGGGGAGGACGCTTGCTCATTCTTTATTCACAGTTGTTTCAGTTCAGCAATATATCAAACACTTTCGCTTCAACGGGTTAAATAATGTTTTTACACAACCAAAGGCACCTCAACTTAGTGGCATCTTTCAACTCTGACAGCACCAAAATGCAATTTCTTTGCTGCTTACTTCCTGCCAAAAGGAAATAAAATTTAAATTAAATAATATAAACAAGACTTAAACTTTAAAGTTGTATAAAAAAAATAATGAAATAAATTATCAAACTAAGTAAATACATATATCTATTGTTTAGAAATTTTAATATGAAAAACTTTGTTTTTAATTATCTAGATGAGTAAATATTTAAGTTGAAATGTGTTGTATTCAAAGTTAAAGAATGAGGAGAGAAATTGTCAACAAGTCAATGTCAAGTTCCACAAAATCTGAAACAGCAACAACTTTTTGAATTTGCAAATCTGAACTCAAAACTCACAGATGAACAACTTATTTCATTACAAATAAAGGAAGAAATTCAAATCCATCCATACATTTGCTGCTCAAATATCATATGATATAACAAATAAAATGCATTGACTAAATATTCATTGCACGTACATCATCATACATTGAATTATTGAAACGGGTAACTATCACCCAAAGAATGCAGCATGAACTGTCACATAGTACCTAACACTTAACTAAATATACTTGGTACATGCTTATATCTATTTCAGTCTCCATATACATAATTTTCCCAAAACTTGGTTATAGCTGCCATGACTTATGAGGATCAGAAAAAACTAATCTGCTCCAACATGCAAAATTCACTCTTTTATATATTAAAATTTCCGTTACCCTGGATTAAAAAAGAAATTTGTTATCCTGACAGAGACCTGTCACCAATTCATACCATTTTAAATTCAACAGAAATCTTAACTTCTAAACCTAAATGGTATGAAATCAGTCTCACAGCTGCATCATTTCTTTTCAAGAGTCAATTTTGTACCACGTAATAGCAATTAAACTCATTAAAAAAAATCGGCAAATAGATCACACCACATTTCGTTTTACTTATTTCCAAGAGAGAGCTATTGGTGATTAAAAAGCTATTAAAGCCTTTAAGCAGAAAATATCATCCGATTTTTCCATCGTTTGTAGTTGTTTTACCTTCTTTGCTCTGCCTCGTTGTCCTATCCATCCATTTCAACACCATCCTCATTCTCTATCATCAGCCGCTGATTTATTCTACCAAAAAGATTTAATTTTGAGAGAAGGGCAACCGCCGCGACGTGAGATGCGATGAGTGGGTAGACGGCGGCGAGAAGAGCTGCATGACCGAGTGGACTCATCTCTTGTAACATCTTTTCTTTCTTTTGTGGGCTTAAAGATCTTTTCTATTTTGGGCTTCATTTCATTAAAGATTGTAAGATCTTTTATTTTGTGGGCTTAATTTCATTAAAGATTATAAACTTTTTCTTTAGTGGGCTTCATTAATTTGAACTCAGGACTCTCTTCCGTGGGCTTAATTTCATTAAAAATTGTAACATAATATTTATGTTCCTTTACTAAAAAAATTACTGAACAACAAATTTCTTAAATTTTATATAATTTTTTTTGAAAAATAAATAAAAACAAGCCAACAAGGGACAAAGGTGCAGTATGATTTCTTTCATGTCGAAAAACAATATATTTTACTTTTGTAATTGTAATTGTAACGGTGGTTGAAGGGAATGCAGCAAAGTGGGGATATCTAACACTGCATTAGAGACAAATGAACATAATATACAAGGAAACTGACCCCAGAGAAGCGTACGTTGGTTATTAAATAGAATGACACGTATAATAAAACCAGACAAAGTATCAGTGTAGCCCACAAACACGATTCTTGATTCTTCAAGGGTGTGACTAATTGGGATCTGATACGACTGAGACTTGCTCCTTTGGAAAGATCAGAAGAAACTTCTAGATTTTATCCAGCTTCTCTGCCTTGATGACCGGGTTGGCCTTGGCGATAGCATCCTGCCCTGCACTGCGGTAATCGAAGGGGCACTCGTGTTTGTCAGAATACCGATGAGTCCCGCAGAAAATATTACCACAACGGCAGCTAAATCCAGTTAGGCCAATCCGTTTCTTGCAAGTGCTGCATCGGTTAGGACCCTCCTTTGACTTGGAGTTGACAGACGCAGCAGAATTCAGAGTGTTAAACAATGGAGCAGGTTTTGCCTCTCCTTCTACCAAATCAATTTCAACAGATGCAGAGTCTACAAGTGAAGATTCATCGTCATTGCCACTGGATGATCCTTTGACGATGTTTTCTAATGATGATGCCGCAAGTTGAGCATGTTCTTGTTTTGATATCAGATCCTTGTAACACTTGGAGCACATGTTCATGTTCCCTGAACTCCCGAAGAAACCACAGTTGTTAACACATAGAATTGGGCCCTCTGGAGCAGTCTGGAATCCCATTTCATCATGCTCCATCTTGGTAATATCTGCTGCATGGAAATAACAAAAATGTTACTGATATCATAATACATAAGCACCTTTACACAAAGAGACGAGGAAAGAGTGATCCAACAAGAACGTTTTCTCTTTTCTGCATCTGTCGACATGGACAATACATGTACATTTGTCGAAAAATATTCTGCTAAAGTTTTCACACCAGCCCAAACGATCAGCATAAGCGAGCATTAGTATGTAATGATGGATTTAGAAACAATATTTAGAGCAGTTCATTGGTCTGAACTGTAGTTCGAGTGTCAAAACCGAACAGTGAGTCTTTTATAAAGTTCAAACAAGTCATTATAAGCCTCGTTGGTCAAATAAAGGCAATTTCATGTCTCTGATATTCTTTAGCCCCTTTGGAACTTTTGTTTTGATAAATAAACACAAAATAATTTATACAAGTACTGCTGAAATTTAACATTTAATGATATATCTAACCGTAAGCTCCCCAAGACTTATCATTTAATCAAATCACCATTCCAAGCCGGATAGAGAATCAAACGGAACCATTTCTAAGATAGAATAATAGATTAAAAGGCACCATTTCAGAGGTAAATGAAAGATTCAATCTTTACCCAAAACATGTTCAAAACACACAATATTGGCCTAATCTCCTCGAAAGTAACAAATCCCAGTGCACAAAAGTCTTTAAAACGAACCACAAACAGCTAAAACAGCTGAAGACGCCAAGGTTTTTCTTTTCTTTTTCTTGCTTTTTCTTGTTCTTTTAAAATCAACAACAATATGATAAAGGTGATCTTAATTAAATTGCATAAAAATGATGAACCGCGAACGCAAAAGAAGCAGCGTAATTAGGCATACCATAATTCAAAGAAAAAAATTAAATTAAATTAAACACCCAAACCTTTCTCAGGCAACACCCACATACAAACATATGGGTTGAGGGGGAAAACCCAAAAGCAAAATAAACCATAATCGACAGATCCATCCACGATGCTACAAAAACACACATAATAGCACAACGAAAACATTAAAAGAAAAAGAATCAGAAGAAAAAAACTGACCGTGGAATGCAAGAGACAGGAAAAGAGAGAGCTTTTTCTTGTTTTTGGCAAAGCTTGGACGTACGAATTTGTTGAATGAAATTTATTATGGGCGAAAAAATTAACGAAATTAATATGTGTGATAGAATTTTCCCAAATTGTCAAAAGATGAAAGAGATTGGGGGAAGGAAGAAGAGTATTGCTTGGACTTTTCCTTGGCAACAATTATTCTCCAACGAACATTAATGTTTCTTGATTAGGTGAAGTGGTGGTGGATGATTCTTGTTTGTAGAGGAAAAACAGAAATAAAGCTATGGGGTTGGTTTTTAAAATTTTATATAATAAAAATTTTATTAATGAGCGTTGATGCTTGCTGTGTTTGTCCACTCTGTTCATCAGGTCTCTAAATTTTAATTAATTTTTGTGGATCAGAAACATTATATATTTCTTTTTCACTATTTTGGTACTGATTTTTAATAATTTTTTTGAGAGGTAGTTATTTTTAATTAAAATTTATTTGTTTGCTAGCGCGACTCATTTTATCATTATTATTACCATTATTTATCATTATTATTTATCATTATTATTACCATTATCATCATCATCATTATTATTTAAGACGTGAGAACTCGCTGTGGCTAGCGCACTGATAGCCTGCAAATTGCGTTAGTCAAATAAATCGCACCAGATAAGTCATGTGCGACAGACTAGCCTAAAAGATGTTGGACTATTGGTAAGATTTCAGGAGAAATCGAACTTATGACCTTTGGTGGAGTGCTCACATACCCTATCAACCAGAAAACCCCTTGAACCTGTATGTTATTATTGAATTGACGTGACAAAAAAAAAAAAAATGCTTCCTAAAAACTGTTACGAACAATACCTAATTTTGTTATATTGTGTTACATATATATGGTTTTGCGCCATGTATCTTGTGTATGGCTAGACATTAGAATAGTTGTATACTTGTATTGGAGATTCCGGATTCGTTAGGCTCTAAAATTACATTATCGAGTATATGTTTTTTAGCATTATCTTAGATTACTTGTTTGAGATTAACCAAATTTTAAAGATTTACATTTATTACATTTATTTATAAAAGAGTGGCCGTATGGGTTTAGTACATGCCGCACGCATGGCTCTACCCTGTGGGTGATGTGTAATCTCATGATTGGTCAAAATTAGTGGGTCTTACATAGGACCTACTAATTTTAACCAATCATGGGCCGCCACGTCATCCACAGACCACTATCCTACGGGCAGCATCTACTCAACCGGCCGTATGATCCTACTATCCTAGCTAGCTTTCGTTTGCTGAAATACCATATATATGCCACCTTCAGTTTCGTGCTAAACCTCATAAATAATAAATGTTATAAAAGGTAAGCAGGTGAATTTTTATCTGCTATTATTATACTTGCACATCTCCGCAAATGGAATCAATAGGTTGTTAAATATATTAAATAATTAAAATATAAAATTAACAACTCCATAAATTCTTTGCCCTCCTACTCCTAGCACCTTCCCTTTCCTTGCAATCCACCACCATACCACATATTTTTAAATTGAATTAAATAAATAAATATATTTTATTTGTGTAGTGTGTGTTGCGGTCAAGACAAGGAAATTTAGGATAATGACGTATAAACCACCAAAGGTAGCTAGAGTTCCTAAATGATATATATTTTCAATTTTTACAATGATAAATTTATTTTAAAAATCTCACCACATTTATTTATTTCTCTCTTAAACATAACCTACTTAAATAATCTCGTCATAATTATATTTATTTTAATATATAATGATATTATTAATCAGGACCCGATAACCGGACTGGACCAAAATAAAAAGCATTAGGCCGCCCAATAAACTGGCCCATGAAATTCCGGACGGTCCGTACCTGGTTCGGGCTTTCTCTAGATATCGGTTTACATTCAATAATAAATTATAATATTAATTCACTGGTATTAATTAATAACAAATACTAATAAGTAGACATAGTCACTCTCAAAAAAAAAAAGGTAGATATATATAGTCATAATTATAACAAAATTTGGGTAATACTTCATAAATTTAGTAATGATCTTTGTTTGATTTTTCAAAAGCGAATGACATTTGAACTTTTGGAGAAAGAATTAAATCGAAGTTTTTAAAATTTTCAGATCAGTCAACTATAAGTTCTGTTCGAGGATCCCGACATTATTGTCTCTTATAAGTTGGACTAAGATCATCCCATTTTTCGAAAAAAAAAAATCAATCCATTATACGCATGCATGCAAGTTCAGCCCAATAAACCCCCTACACTATTTATCGAATAAATTATGGTTAATTTATTCATGGTTCGTTTTGTTTTTCTAAATATACTGAAATGAATAAGAAATGACTATTTTTTTATATATAAAAAAAGACACGTATCCACAAAATAGGGTCTTCACACATATATATAAAAAAAGTACGTGGCTCAATTCAGACCAACAAATAATATTATTTACTGAAAATAAACTTAAAAAGAAATTTCTGTCCTTTTCAGCTTTGTAATGGCATTGGCTGCCCCTAGACCTGGCCACGGTCCGGGTCGGACCCGTCGGGTCTGGGTTGTCATTTAGCCAACCCTTAATCGGCCTGCCAATGGCCGGTTTCGATCCGGGTCGGTGAACTGGCGGTTCCGGTCCGGGTCCGGTTAACCGCCGGTTCAGGGTCCGGGCCAAACCGTGCCATTTTTTTTTAAAAAAAAAAATTTGCAGCGCCCCAGCGCTGCAGCGCTGGGGGCGCTAAACCTTCGAATTAAATTCGAAGGGGCAGCGCCAATGCAGTGCTGGGGCACTGCACCTTCGAAATTTAATTTTTTTAAAATTTTTAAACAAATTTTTAATAAGACATATTCTTTAAATAATCTCAATCAAATATTTCATATCTCCATAATGAAAATCTATTATATTTATTAAATAAACAATATATTAGAATTTCACATCTTAATATCTTATGACTTAATATTACAAATCTATTACATTTTATTCTACTTCACTCGCATTTCCTCCCGTCGTAGTTTCGGATGTTCTTTCGGTATCATCTTGGTCTTTTTCATCACTTTGAATATGTTGTATTCGAGTAGCGGCTTTTGACCAATCATTGAGCAAACATTGGGCTTCTAAGTTTTCCGGCCTTAAGCTAGAACGTCTCTCGTCCAATGTATTTCCTCCAATACTTAATGCTTGCTCCACTGCAACTGTTGAAACCGAATAAGCTAGAATTTCTTTTGCCATTATAGCCAAAATTGGATATATTTGTGTTTTTTGCGACCACCATCTCAAAATGTCGAAGTTTTCCTCATCTGTATCACTAAAATCAAAAGTAGTGGTAAAATAATTCTCAAGTTCCTGACTGAAACTTGAGGATCCTCGTGGAAGTTTCGTTCGTTCTCTTAATAAAAGTTGTGCTTTAGTAAGTTTAGAAGAAACATTACTAGTTGCAGTGGATTGTGTTTCATGTGAAACAATTTGTCCACCATATTTGATGTTATATTCATTATAAATATCAAGTAAATGAGTTTTAATATTAAACAAAATCAATGAGATAGAAGGAATCGTTTCCGCAATAGGCTCCAAAGATTCATAATATAATGTTAACATGTCGCTTAAGCCATCTAATTTAAGTCTAGGATCTAAAACAAAAGCACATAAAAAATTCAGAAATGACCAAAAAATATTTTTTCCATTTTTCTTTCATGACGAGAATACATTGAGATAAAACACTATCATTAGAATTAACATGTTCATGAAAAATACAAGCAATGTTGCAACAATGTGTTAAAACTAAATGTGAAGTAGGGTAATAAACACCGGATAATTGGTCACTAGCATCATTAAAAACTTTTAAAATTTCACAAATACTAGTGCATATGTTCCATTGATTTGAAAACAAATAAATATCACGAGCTTGAACAAATTGATGAAAAAATGTACATAATAAATCTTTATAATCAAAAGAGGATAATAACAATTTATATGTTGAATTCCAACGAGTTAAAACATCTCGTGCAAACCGCTTAGGCTTCATACCATTTACTCTACAAAATTTTCCCCATTGCTTCATAACTTGAGGATGCGTCCATAAATAATGAATAGCGTTCCTAATTGGTTGAATATGTATGCCTAAACTTTTTAGTCCATCTTGAACACACAAATTTAAAATATGACATGTGCATCTAATATGAAAAAAATTGCCACCTAGTGATGGTTTACATATTTCAATAAGCTCACTAATACTAGAAGTATTTATACTAGTATTATCAAAAGACATTGAAAAAACTTTGGTAGTTAGACCATATTCTTCTAAAATAACAAATATAAGTTGCGAAATATTTTGTGCCGTGTGTGATTCGTTGAAACATCTATATGCAAGCAACCTTTTTTGAATGTTCCAATTATTATCAATCCAATGACATGTAATACCCATATATGAACAACTTTGCCAATGATCACTCCAAATATCGGAACACAAAGAAACTTTATTATTCAAACTATAAAATTCCTTAATTAATTCTTTCTTTTGATCAACGACTAACTTTTTCATTGTACGTTTGAGACTATTTCTTGGAATACGTCTAATAGAAGGATTTGCACTTGTAGAAAGCCAATTTTCAAAAGATAATTTATCGCTAAAACTAAAAGAAAGTTGTTCAACCGCAAAAAATTTAGCCGTTTCTTCTCTAAATCTAGCTTCGTTATATTTAAATAGTTGAGATTCATTACCCGATTGAGAAGAGAATGCCGGAATTTGAGTTTGACCACGATCAATACCAATTTTCATCGGATGATTTTTCTCGATATGCCGCGTCAAAGTTCCATAAACACCTCCTTGTTTAAATTTGTAACATTTTGAACAATATTTGCATTTGGCTTGCAAATCACCGGAGGGAAGCGTCACCTTGTCGAAGTGTTTGGTGAAGATATCGGATGTCGGGCGAGGCACCGCTCGAGTTTGTCTTTGAGAGGCCGTCGGATCGTTCATACTTTCTTGACTTGCATGATGACGTGGTGGTGGTGGTGGTTGTTCAACTTGTTGTCTTTGTTGCGCCTCTTGTCAAATTTCTTGAATTTCATCATCGGAATATTCAAGATCAAATCCATCGACATTGAATTGAGGATATTCGACCTCGGGTGGTATGATGCTCTTTTCCTTTCCTTTTCCTTTGTCATCCCTACGACTTAATCCCGCTCCGGACATTTGTAATTGTATAAATATGAAAATAAATCAACAATTGACAATAAACCAATAATCGAAACTTGATATTTTTGATAATTCAAGAAATTAAAAGGAATTGAAAATAGAGAGAATGAAGAGAGAATTGTGTAAATAAAATAAAAGGAGGTTGGGGGTATTTATAGATAAAATCATAAAAAGTAGGTTTTTTTATAAAAATAAAAATAAAAATTAGCCGGTTTACCCGGCGGGTCAAGCGGGTCGACCCGGCGGGTCGACAACGGCCACAAGATCGTGGCCGTTGATCTCAACGGCCACAAAATCGTGGCCGTTGAATGATCCAACGGCCACTTGCTAGTGGCCGTTGGATCTGGGCGCCCTGATGGGCGCCATGTGTCCAACCCGGCAGGTCGGACCCGTTCAACCCGCCGGGTTGCCGGTTTTCCTAAGGGAAAACGGGGACCGGACCGCCTAGCGGTCCGGTCCCGGTTCCGGGTCGGGCCCGTTGATCCGATTAACCGGCCCGTTGACCACGGGTCGGTTCCGGGCCGGGTCCAAGTCCGGGCCCAACCCAACCCTTGGCCAAGTCTAGCTGCCCCATCCTTGAATCTTCCAAATACTTCGAATCTAAATATATATATATATTTTTTTTGTGTCTGCACATATAAATTATATGCATACACGTGGCATTAAAAAAAATTTAATTAAGAAGGCTTGTAATTAACAATAAAAATAGCAACATTAATTAATTTTCCGGGGGCCTTTTGTTCATAAAATAAAATAGGAGAGGGAAAGTGAGCAAAATTATACAAACAAATACAATACAAAGTTTTATCTCCTCCATTTCATCTATATATATATCCCCGGCCGCATGCATACGGAGGCTAGTTGAATGCAGGTAAGTTTTAGTTTATATATATAATTAATTATTTCTTTTATGTTTTGTGTGTCATGACTGTTTTTCCCTGATTCATGTCCATGGTTATTTTCCTCTGCTTTCCGTTTCATGGAACTTGTTTCTCTTTCCTCTTAATTACTTCGATCAGATGTTAAGGTATTAATTAGTTCTTTTGTCTGTTTAAATTAATTATATATTTAGATATTAAAATAAAATTAATGCTCTTTAATTTGCCTATTTCAAAACTTTTATGTATTTTTTGTGTCTTAAACTTAGTTCTATGCATATATTCCATGCATTTTTAATTTGTTGCTTACCCATTTTAACCAACCAGCTGCAATGGGTTAAAACATATTATATAGTAGTATTATAGCCAATTTCTGATTTTCTAATTAATATTAATATTTTGTTCTTGTTTTTTATTTTTAATTAATGATCTGGCATACGATTAGCCAGATTGAAGTAATTGTTGCAACCTATGCAGATAAACAGATTTATTACTTTGACTATATATAATCGGAATAAATAGATTATATATATATATATATATATATCCTGAAATAATTCGATAGTAAGATATAAAGAGCCACATGGTTCATACAAATGAAATCCTGCATGTAGGACAAGTCTTTGCTGTGCCTCGATTGATGTCTGCACCTTTTCAAGAATATAATATGATATTGGGTTTGAGCAAGAATTTAATTTGTGTACTGAAAGAGTGGGTGCCCTGTTAGCCAACTTGTAGCTAAGAGTCTTTATGACTCTATATGTAAACAATCTTTGTTTAATATAATTTACACTTTTATATTGGCTTTTGCTTTATCTTTTATCATATTATTATGTTGTGACGTACTATACGATGTTTAGATAAAGACCTTGAGTATACTAGAGTGCATGTAAGATGTGATAGTAGATTTGAATGACTGTCATAAAACACATCTTATAATCACTGTATATTCTAAACAGTTTCTAGTCAATTGAACCGTCCGCAAATAAGGATAAGGATCGCTCGAGATTGAGACTAGCATTTGCGATGCCAAGTACCACGTTTCATTGGTATGGAACATAGAGATGTTCGAAGCATGCAAATGGATATTCATTTGATGGATGATCGAACTACCCTATTCGGACTTTCCAAGTAGTTTTCACTAATTGAGTGGATAAGTCCGCGGTTTTTTGGTAGTACACCATTAGTCCTTACTACTTGAAATATCATGGAGACTCTATATGCTAGTACTGTACTTTGACTCGTTTACCGACTCTATGAGGGTAATCAGGTGTCGAGATTGAGTACAGTTACGACACATATAGGAGTCAATGCTTTGTTGTCAAGGATTCACCACACGCTTGCGAGTGTGGATATCCTATGCGATCTGAGGAGATATTAGTATGAAAAATCTCTGGCCAGAGTACATGATGTGCTTTAGGTTACTTGATTTTCTAGTTGCACATGCGATGTCACTATTTGATCTTCAAGATGTATTGCATAATTATATAATCTCGAACGACTCTCAATATACCAATGGTTGTTGATTCGATCGAGATATATGGATGAAGGGACAGTACTGTACGCTAACCAAAACCTACTGGTTCTTGTAGGCATTATCAGTGATACCTAGGAAATCATGAGACGATGTTGCTAGGCGCTCTTACCATGATTCGATGGGTAAGTCAGAAATTGTTGTTCCGAGTCACAAGGAGTTGTGGGCCCACGACTAGCTGTATCCCTAAACCATTGAGGGTTACACAAATAATAGATTTCTAATCCCCGTTGAGATAATTAAATTTAATGAGTTAAATTTAGCAAATGAGAAGTAGAACTTCTTATTAAAGAGTAGAGAGAGTGAGATTTCCTAAAATGACATAGGGATGCCATTTTTGGAAATCACTGAATTCGGATTCAGAAAATTTATCTTGACTTTAAAATATGCAGAAAAGGTTTCTGTACACATTGGTGAAATTGGTTTATCAATTTGAGTCACGATGAATTTTATATTAATTTCTGAACATGCGGATTTTGCTTGTTAGGCTTGAACTTATGACAAATGGGCCCTAAGCTGTTAGCAGCCCACATTATAAATAAGTTATTGCAGTACAAAAATTAGACACAAGAGCTCATAATTTTCGAAACCTAGAGAGCTTTCTCTCCCTAGGGTTCGGCCGCCCCTTCCTCCCCTCTGTGTTCAAAAATCCAGTTTGCAATTTTCAAAAATTGCAGTCTGGTTTAACAGATCAGATCTGTTAAGTTCTCTTCGTAGAAACTTCTAATAGACTTTCTAGTGCAGTCTATCAGAGGGATTTAGAATTCTGTTCGTGGACCTGATTCAGGAGTTGATCGAGCGAGTCATCAGTTTCTGGGATATACAAGAAGAGCAGAGTAATCTGTTGGAGTCCATAACCTCAAGTTGAGACTTGAGAGGTAAAATTTAATTCTGTTTTATTTTACTTGTTTGTTTTAATCGTTAGGATTTGATACCCATTATCTGGAATCGTTTCAGATCAGAAAATAAAAATTTTAAACTTCCGCTGCTACGGGTATCACATCTGACTGATCTGAGAACGTGTTCCAACAGTGGTATCAGAGCCAGGTTGCTCTCGGATCAAACGATTAAAATTTATCGATTGTACAAAGCCTCGATTTTTCAGAAAAATAAAACAAAAATATATATATATATTTTTCCGGGAGGCTGCCCGCTGCCCTGCGCGCAGCTGGGCCGCGGGCGCGGCCCAGCAGCCCAACGTGCTGGGCTAGGGAAAACGTTGCCCTAGCCCGGCGCGCAGCTGCGCTGTAGTAACCCAGATTCCATTTTAAGATAATAATATGTTAAAAATGATTAAGGGTTGGTAATTAATCAATTTCGGAGTGTTATTGGACTTCGGAAGAGATTATGGGCTTTTGACTTTGGGCCGGATCGGAAGCTCCGAACCCAGATCGGAAGCTCCGATCCCTGCCACTTCGGAAGCTCATCGGAAGCACAGAGATCGGAAGCTCCGATCCTGGAACGGAAGTTTCGATCTCGGCTGCCAGCAATGCTCGATGACTCAGCCGCGAGTTTTGACAAGTGTTGGACGTAGAGCAGATCAGAAGCTCCGATCGGGCGATCGGAAGTTCCGATCCTGGCGTGTCTTGCATGCACGCAATGAGCTGGATCGAAAGCTCCGATCCCGAAATCGGAAGTTCCGATCCTGGCCGGGAATTTTGCCTATAAATAGGGCTTCTCAGATTCATTTCTGAAATACGAATTCCCGAGTTTCTTTTTTCAGTTATATAGTGTGAGTTATACACTTGAGGGCCCTATCGGTTATAATAGAGGTTCTGGAATAACCAAGGTGTGGTTATAGTCATCCGGGACTAGCGACTCCAAAGGTCTAACTACGGACGAAGGTATGGTCCGGGAATCTATTTAAGTTTTGGGAGTACTTATTAGCTTAGTTAAGGTTTATAGAATTTATGTAGTGATACGGTGAACTTTTGAATATAGGCTTGGAACCTAGGATCCTATATTACTTGAACTAGCCTAGAGGTACGTACACATTGACTGAGATTGCCAGCGAGTATACATGTTTATATGTTGCATTTATTTGGCATTATTATATGGCATGATATATGATTTACCGCTTTCTATGTCATGTGCATATACACGTTGAGCCTATACCTTGTTATACCTGACTATAGAGCCGCTCAGCTCTATACTCGATAGTCTGTCACTGAGAGTATCGCGACGGCGGGGGCATTTATGTCTGTCTACTCTGGTGTACTAGACGAGTGTGGTTGCACCCAGAGGTTGATCCGTGCAGTGGCAGCACTCATATGGCGCCGGTTCTGAGCATGATTTTTTAGATGACCCTGTACCAGTCATCATGTTGCATGCATTATATACATATGTTTACTCATGTCTATGTACTGGGCGTTAGCGCTCACGTCCTAGTTGTTATCTTGGACACCCTATTCCATGGGGCAGGTCGCAGGATGGACGGAGCAGGTAGTTCAAGGCAGGACTAGGGAGCAGGAGCCTTGAGGATTTTACTATACAGCAGGATTCGATATAGCTGTATAATGTTTACTGTTTAAGATTTCGATTTGGTTGTATCACTACAGATTTAAGCCTGGATTATGTTACTAAGCTGATATGTAAATTATGGTTTTGTTTCCGCATGTTTTACTCTGTTAAGTTATTTTGCTGTATTAAGTTTAATGCATGCTATTAGTTGCCAGTTAGTAGGTGATACCATGCAGGGTCACTACATTTTTGGTATCAGAGCATGCTTAGATTTTGGGATTAGTACTTGGGATTTAGTTTAGTCTTGAGTAATTCTTGCGCATTTGGAATTTTAATGTGCAATTCTTTTCAGGATATGGCTGACGAGAGTCACGGTAGTGTTGGCCAGGGAGGTGGTCATTATCGTCTCCATCATCATCATGATGATCATCATCATGATGATCATCATCATCATCATGAGGGTAGACGTCGCTACTCTATCAATAAATTCATGCAAGTAGGACCGAAACCCTTGGTGGGAGGCGAGAATCCTGAACAGGCGAGGAGTTGGATGTCTAAACTCGAGAGTACTTTTCGTGCTTTCGATTGTACTGAGGATCAAAAATTGGAAGTTCTAGAATTTGTTCTAGAGTATCGAGCACGTTTTTGGTGGGATGCCAAGGCTGCTCAGGCACGTACTGAGAGAGGACAGGTGACTTGGGGGGATTTCTGTCGGGATTTCCAGAAATTGTATTTTCCTCCGGCTGTTCGCCAAGCACGATCGATGGAGTTGCTTACTCTGAGGCAAAGATCAATGACTATTGATCAATATCAGCAACGATTTCTTGATCTGATACCTTTCAGTCCTCATATTAATGAGAGTGATGCATCGAAATATGATATCTTTCTACAAGGTTTGAACCAAGATATCTACTCACAGGTTATCTTCTGTGATGACCCGGTATCTTTTGAGACTTTGGTGAACCGTTGCCGTCTTGTAGAGACTAGCAACAGGCGGGCACAGTTGATGATGCCAGCATAGCCTAGTGGATCTTTTGAGCCTCGAGCTCAATCTATTGTGCAATCTGGACCTACGTCTTCTTCTACTCCTACTACTTCATCTGGATCTCGTGGTTCACGAGGTATGTTCCATTTTGGGAAGAAGAAGAAGAAGGAGGAGTTTTGTAGTCACTGTGGAGGGAAGCATCCTGCAGCTTCATGTCGGAGAGCTACTGGTGCTTGTTATATTTGTGGTCAGCAGGGACATCTGCGGAGAGATTGTCCTCAGCGTATGAGTTCTGCTAGTGGATCGGGATCCCAGGTTGGATCTCAGGCTTCTATTGTTCCACGTCAGCAGCCAGCACCACAGAGTTCTTCTGGTTATCGTCTCAGACTCAAGGGCAGGTGCTTGCTCTGTCTCAGGAGCAGGCTACTGAGGGAAGCGATCGCATGTTGGCAGGTACCTTTCTGTTATGTGGTATTCCTGCACTTGTATTAATTGATACTGGAGCATCGCATTCCTTTATTTCTAGTCGCTTTGTTAAGAGACATAGATTACCTTATGTATCATTAGATATGGATTTAGTTGTATCTACTCCGTTGGAGCAAGAGATAGTAACTAAGCGTCTAGTGATGGGTTGCCTTCTGAAGTTTGAGGGTAATACGTTATCGGCTAATTTGATGATATTAGCGATGGCAGATTTTGACTGTATCTTGGGAATAGATATGCTGACTTTGTATCACGCTACTGTGGATTGTTATCAGAGTCTGGTACAGTTTCATCCGGTTGAGGGTGATAGCTTGTATTTTTATGGTGAGGGTGCGCGACCTCCGATGCCACTTATTTCGGCTCTGAAGGCATGTCATGTCTTGGAGTCAGGTGGGGAGGGCTACCTCATCTATGCAGTTAATATATCCACGAGTAGTACGGGTATTGATCAGTTACCGGTTGTCAGCGAGTTTCCTGATGTATTTCCTGATGAGATTCCTGGTTTTCCTCCGGTGCGAGAGGTTGAATTTGGTATTGATTTAGTACCAGGAATTACGCCTATATCCCGAGCACCTTATCGTCTGGCACCGTCAGAGATGAGGGAATTGAAACAGCAGTTACAGGATCTGCTTGATAAGGGATATATTCGTCCGAGTGTTTCTCCGTGGGGAGCACCTGTTTTATTTGTCAAGAAGAAGGATGGATCGATGCGACTGTGTATTGATTATAGGCAGTTGAATCGTGTCACCATCAAGAATAAGTATCCTTTGCCACGGATTGATGATCTGTTCGATCAATTACAGGGTACTTATGTTTATTCTAAGATAGATCTGAGATCGGGATACCACCAGATGCGGGTACGAGACTCAAATATATCTACGACTGCTTTCAGGACCAGATACGGGCATTATGAATTTTTGGTGATGCCATTCGGTTTGACGAATGCACCGGCAGTCTTTATGAATCTGATGAATCAGGTATTTCGAGAGTATCTGGATAGATTTGTCATCGTCTTCATTGATGATATTCTTGTCTATTCTCATGACAAGGATGAGCATGCACAACATCTGAGGATTATTTTACAGACGTTACGAGATAAGCAGCTGTATGCGAAATTGAGCAAGTGTGAATTCTGGCTTGATCGAGTAGTGTTTCTCGGTCATGTGATTTCTAATGAAGGGATATCTGTTGATCCTAGTAAGATAGAGGCAGTGCTGAACTGGTCTCGTCCGACGACGGTTGCTGAGATTCGTAGTTTCTTGGGTCTAGCTGGATATTACCGTCGGTTCATCGAGAATTTTGCACAGTTAGCAAGGCCTTTGACTCAGCTTACTCGGAAAGATGTTGCCTTCATATGGTCCTCGGATTGTGAGGAGTCATTTCACGAGCTGCGTGGACGTCTTACTACTGCACCTGTGCTAGCTCTACCTTCTGGATCAGGAGGTTATGTTGTTTATACTGATACCTCTGGTCAGAGGTTAGGATGTGTTCTGACACAGCATGGACATGTTATTGCCTATGCTTCTCGACAGTTGAAGACGCATGAGACTGACTATCCAGTGCATGATCTCGAGTTAGCCACCATTGTATTTGCGCTCAAGATTTGGAGGCATTATCTTTATGGCGAGAAATTTAAGATATTCACGGATCACAAGAGTTTGAAATATTTATTCACTCAGGCTGAGTTGAATATGCGACAGAGACGCTGGATGGATCTTCTGAAAGATTATGATTGTGAAATCAATATCATCCAGGTTCTGCCAATCTTAGTGCTGATGCCTTGAGTCGGCAGGTGAGACTTTCTGCACTTCAGACTAGTGAAATATCTCATATGATTCAAGAGTGCTGTTCATTGAGTTTTACGCTCAAGCACAAGAAAGAGAGAAATGAGATTCGATTGTATACTATTCTATCTGAGCCAGCATTGTATTCTCGGATCAGAGATGCTCAGATATCTGATGTTAAGACTCAGCGATTGGCACGTTTAGCCAATGGAGTTAATACATCTGGATTCCATTTTCAGGCAGATGATTTATTGTGCCTATCTAATCGAGTGGTTGTACCTAATGTTGCGGAGCTCAGGAACGATATTCTTTCTCAAGCTCACAGGAGTCGATTATCAGTTCATCCTGAAAGCATGAAAATGTATAAGGACTTGCGAACTAGATTCTGGTGGAAAGGGATGAAGCGAAGTGTGTATCAATTTGTTTCGAGATGTTTGGTTTGTCAATAGGTCAAAGCTGAACATCGACGACCAGGTGGATTACTACAAAATCTTGAGATTCCCGAATGGAAGTGGGAGCACGTGACTATGGACTTTGTTACCCACTTGCCTATGACGTCACGTCAGTGTGATGCTATCTGGGTCGTTGTTGACCGTTTGACGAAATCAGCACATTTTATTTCTTACAACCGGGAGTATTCTTATGATCGCATGGCACGCTTATATGTCCAGGAGATAGTGCGATTACATGGGATTCCAGTGAGCATAATTAGTGATAGAGACCCGCGATTTACCTCACGTTTTTGGGGTAGTTTTCAGGAGGCGTTGGGTACCACTCTGAGTTTGAGCACTGCATATCATCTGGAGACTGACGGGCAGTCAGAGCGGACGATTCGTACATTGGAGGATATGCTACGTTCTTCTGTCATGGATTTTGGTTTATCTTGGCAGGATCAGTTACCTTTGATCGAATTTGCCTACAATAACAGTTATCATCGTAGTATCGATATGGCACCTTTCGAGGCATTATACGGTCGACGGTGTCGTACTCCGTTATTCTGGGATGAAGTCGGGGAACGACAAGTCGAGGGTCCTAAATTGGTGCAGCAGATTGTAGACAAGGTATATTTGATCAAACATAGGATTAAAGTTGCTCAAGATAGACAAGCCAGTTATGCTAATATTCGTCGCAGGCCACTTCAGTTTGAGCCTGGTGAATATGTGTTCCTTTGAGTATCACCTTTCAGGAAGGTGACGAGATTCGGCGTGAAAGGCAAGTTGTCTCCTCGTTTTATTGGACCTTTCCAGATATTGGAAAAGATCGGAGATGTTGCATATCATTTGGCTTTACCGCCAAATCTTTCCAGTATACATAATGTTTTTCATGTGTCATTGCTTTGACAGTATATAGCTGATGAATCTCATGTGATTCAATCTACTGATATTCAGCTAGAGCCAGATCTGTCTTTTGTTGAACGACCAATCCGTATCCTAGACAGGAAGGAGAAAGTTCTTCGGAATAAGACTATACCACTTGTGATGGTACAGTGGCAGCGCCGAGGCATTGAAGAAGAAACTTGGGAAACTGAGAGTCGTATGCAAGCGGAATATCCTGAGTTGTTTGCTTTGTACTTTTGATTTACCATGTAAGATGTAATTACAGTTGTTGTAACAAAACATGGTTTGAATGTTTCATATTGTTATCTTGATTTTGTCTTTAGATGTTATTTCGCGGACAAAATATCTAAAGGTGGGGAGAATGTAGTAACCCAGATTCCATTTTAAGATAATAATATGTTAAAAATGATTAAGGGTTGGTAATTAATCAATTTCGGAGTGTTATTGGACTTCGGAAGAGATTATGGGCTTTTGACTTTGGGCCGGATCGGAAGCTCCGAACCCAGATCGGAAGCTCCGATCCCAGCCACTTCGGAAGCTCATCGGAAGCACAGAGATCGGAAGCTCCGATCCTGGAACGGAAGTTCCGATCTTCGGCTGTCAGCAATGCTCGATGACTCAGCCGCGAGTTTTGAAAAGTGTTGGACGTAGAGCAGATCGGAAGCTCCGATTGGGCGATCGGAAGTTCCGATCCTAGCGTGTCCTGCATGCACGCAATGAGCTGGATCGGAAGCTCCGATCCCGAAATCGGAAGTTCCGATCTTGGCCGGGAATTTTGCCTATAAATAGGGCTTCTCAGATTCATTTCTGAAATACGAATTCCCGAGTTTCTTTCTTCAGTTATATAGTGTGAGTTATACACTTGAGGGCCCTATCGGTTATAATAAAGGTTCTGGAATAACCAAGGTGTGGTTATAGTCATCCGGGACTAGCGACTCCAAAGGGCTAACTACGGACGAAGGTATGGTCCGGGAATCTATTTAAGTTTTGGGAGTACTTAGTAGCTTAGTTAAGGTTTATAGAATTTATGTAGTGATACGGTGAACTTTTGAATATAGGCTTGGAACCTAGGATCCTATATTACTTGAACTAGCCTAGAGGTACGTACACATTGACTGAGATTGCCAGCGAGTATACATGTTTATATGTTGCATTTATTTGGCATTATTATATGGCATGATATATGATTTACCGCTTTCTATGTCATGTGCATATACACGTTGAGCCTATACCTTGTTATACCTGACTATAGAGCCGCTCAGCTCTATACTCGATAGTCTGTCACTGAGAGTACCGCGACGGCGGGGGCATTTATGTCTGTCTACTCTGGTGTACTAGACGAGTGTGGTTGCACCCAGAGGTTGATCCGTGCGGTGGCAGCACTCATATGGCGCCGGTTCTGAGCATGATTTTTCAGATGACCCTGTACCAGTCATCATGTTGCATGCATTATATACATATGTTTACTCATGTCTATGTACTGGGCGTTAGCGCTCACGTCCTAGTTGTTATCTTGGACACCCTATTCCATGGGGCAGGTCGCAGGATGGACGGAGCTGGTAGTTCAAGGCAGGACTAGGGAGCAGGAGCCTTGAGGATTTTACTATATAGCTGGATTCGATATAGCTGTATAATGTTTACTGTTTAAGATTTCGATTTGGTTGTATCACTACAGATTTAAGCCTGGATTATGTTACTAAGCTGATATGTAAATTATGGTTTTGTTTCCGCATGTTTTACTCTGTTAAGTTATTTTGCTGTATTAAGTTTAATGTATGCTATTAGTTGCCAGTTAGTAGGTGATACCATGCAGGGTCACTACATGGGCCGCGCTCGGCGGCCCAGCGATGGGGCTGGGCTCCCAGCCTGACAGTCGGGGGGAGGGGGGGGGGGCAGCCCAAAAAAATTAAAAATTTTAATTTTGAAATTTTGAATTTCAGCCCGTTAATTGTTATCGGCCCAGTTTTTGGCCCGATTGAAAATTGTTTTAGTTGGTCCACGAGGCAATGTGTCAAAATTGTTTGAGCCCAAATTTTAAGAAAATTAATTTTTGGATAAATTTTGAATTTTGGAAATTTATAAATTTAATCCAATAAATTAAAATTTTTAAAATTAATTATTTTGGTACAATTGATTATAAAATATGACTTTATATATGAAATTAGATTTTATATATAAAATACGATTTTATGGATAAACTAGATAAAATATGATTTTATATATAAAATAAGATTTTATGTATGAAATATGATTTTATCTATTTACAATTATTGCCACTTTGAATTGCATGTTATCCAATCATTTAATTGAATTAAATAATTGGATAAAAGGATGATCGATTGCTATGACCAAGTTTTTAGGTGTATGTTAGGTTGTTTACATTTGGTTTTTATTATTACTGTTGAGTTTTATTAATGGGCTTGGTTTATGACCCAATTTGATTTGTTATTTGTAATAAAAGTGGGGCCTGGTTAATGGACCGTTCCCATCCTTAAATATTTATCCCCTACTTGTCATCGAAATTTATTGTAACTTTATTAGACTTAGTGGAAGATAAAGATTTGAAGACAATGGTGGGCCCAGCAGACAATAAAGACCGAAGAAATGTAAATTGGAAGGTCAATGTAATAGGATTGCATTGCATACTTGCATATCACCTAGGATTGGACTTAGACTCGTGATTGGCAACCATGGGTCGAGTAGATCTAGGCATCGATCATCCTTTATATAATATTTGATATTATTGTTGTATGCATGTTTAGACTAAATTGCATGAATCCCGCAAGCATACAAATTTTTAAATGATGAGACAAATTTTTCAAAATTAAAATCCCTCATTTTAAATATGATTTAAAATTGATATCAAGATTAACAAAAGAGAATTTAAATATTGTTTAAATGTTCCTACCTTCCATCAACGATCAATGTATAAGATGCTACCCGCGGGCATGGTCCGTCTCATATTATTGGGGGGCTCGTTCATCGAAAAGCTGTACATTGGATCGACACATGTTGTAAGTTGGGTGGAACTCCCGTGGGATTGGCTCGTATTATTGGGGATCCATATGGCGACCGTCCATCACAACTTAATATTGGTGGGTCATCTTGACATGTCACAATAAACGACGTCATATTATTGGGCTCTTATTGGACATGAGGTAAAAATATGGGGGTTGTTTTGGAAGCAATTGGGCTTTACCTTTTGAAAAATTATGGTTGGCTGATATTATTCGGGACGATTTGTCAATTGGACTCCATGTTCCCACTAAGAAAACCAGTTTCTCGTTTTCACTAGAAGGTGGTGTAATCGTTAAAATAGTGGGAGTGTAATTCATAAAATTAATCTCGCCTTATTTTATGTCTTAGTAAATTAATTAAACAATCACCGATTATTGTTTGTTTCTTTTCAGTATTTCATTATGATGAATTCGCGCAATCCACATGTTTCAATTCTCAAACAAAATAAAATGACTGGCGCAAACTATACGGATTGGTTCCGTAAGTTAAAATTGTCCTGAGTTCGGAGAAGATTTTCTACGTGCTAGAAAAGGCTCCTCCGAAAACAGCCCCGGCTGATGTAACTTCGGAAAGGTTGGCCGAACTAGAGAAATGTGTTGGAAAACGGTGTTCAGATCAATTAGAATTGATACCCGGTGCAGCGGAAGTTTAAACATTTATTTTATTAATATGGAACGATTTCATATCTGGGTATCAAAACTTTTACGATTAAATTGTGTAAGTAAAATAAATAATCACAATTAAATATTTTACCTTAAAATCTCGAAGCGAGATTATGGACACCAACAGAATTTAATCTGCTCTTGTTGTATATCCCCGGAATTGATGAACGAACGTTTCTTCAATCAGGTCCACGAATAGAAAACAAAACCCTCTGATTGACTGCACTAGAAATCAATCAGAAGTTTGCGTAGAGAATAAACAGATATGATCTGTTAATTCAGATTGTAATTTTTCATAAAAATCACAAGCCGAATTTTCTCCGAAAGGGACAGAGGAATTTTCGAAAATCCTCTTGAAATAATTATGCAGTGTTCAAAAATTTGAAGACTGAATCACACGTAATTTTCGAACCCACTACATGTATTTATAGATAATTTCTAGACTAGGTTAAGTTATAATTGTGTTAGGACTCTAACTCCTTAAAGCCCACAATCCATAACTTAAGCCCAACAAGCCAAGCCCGTTGTTCTAAAAATTAATATAAAATTCATCGTGACTCCGATTGATAAACTGATTTTACCAATGTGCACAGAAACCATTTCTGCATCTTTTAAAGTCAAGATAATTTTTCTGAATCCGAATTCAGTGATTTCCAAAAATGCCCATCCCTATGTCATTTTAGGAAATCTTACTCTTCTACTCTGATATAAGAAGTCCCACTTCTTTATTCACTAAATTTAACTCTTTAAATTTAATTATCTCAACGGGGATTAAAAATCCATTACTGTGTGACCCTCAATGGTTCAGGGATACAGCTAGCCGTGAGCTCACAACTCCTTGTGACTCGGAACAACAATTTCCAACTTGCCCATTGAATCATGGTAAGAGCGCCTAGCAACATCGCCCCATGATTTCCTAGGTATCACTGATAGTGCCTGCAAGAACCAATAGATTTTGGTTAGCGTACAGTACGGTCCCTTCATCCATATATCCCGATCGAATCAACAACCATTGGTAAATCGAGAGTCGTTCGAGATTCGATAACTATGCAATGCATCTTGAAGATCAAATAGTGACATCGCATGTGCTACTAAGAAACCATTTCTTAAAACACATCATGTACTCTTAAAACCTATGCAATCTGAGGAGATATTAGTGTGACGAATCTCTGGCCAGAGTACATGATGTGTTTTAAGAAATGGTTTCTTAGTAGCACATGCGATGTCACTATTTGATCTTCAAGATGCATTGCATAGTTATCGAATCTCGAACGACTCTCGATTTACCAATGGTTGTTGATTCGATCGGGATATATGGATGAAGGGACCGTACTGTACGCTAACCAAAATCTATTGGTTCTTGCAGGCACTATCAGTGATACCTAGGGAATCATGGGGCGATGTTGCTAGGCGCTCTTACCATGATTCGATGGGCAAGTCGGAAATTGTTGTTCCGAGTCACAAGGAGTTGTGAGCCCACGGCTAGCTGTATCCCTGAATCATTGAGGGTCACACAAGTAATGGATTTTTAATCCCCGTTGAGATAATTAAATTTAAAGAGTTAAATTTAGTGAATAAAGAAGTGGGACTTCTTATATCAGAGTAGAAGAGTAAGATTTCCTAAAATGACATAGGGATGGGCATTTTTGGAAATCACTGAATTCGGATTCAAAAAATTTATCTTGACTTTAAAAGATGCAGAAATGGTTTCTGTGCACATTGGTGAAATTGGTTTATCAATCTGAGTCACGATGAATTTTATATTAATTTCTGAATTGCAGGCTTTGCTTGTCAGACTTTAACTTATGACTAATGGGCCCTAAGCTGTTAGCAGCCCACATAATAAATAAGTTATTGCAGTGCAGAAATTAGACACAAGTCTCATAATTTTCGAACACTAGGGTTTTGAGACCTAGAGTGGCCGCCCCCCTCTCTGTGTTTTTCTCTCTGAAATCCAGTCTGTGAATTTCGAATTTGAAGTCTGTTTTAACAGATCAAATTCGTTAATTCTCTTCGTAGAAACTTCTGATAGATTTTCTAGTGCAATCTATCAGAGGGATTCGAATTCTGTTCGTGGACCTGATTGAAGAATTGTTCGTCCATCAGTTCCTGGGATATACAACAAGAGCAGAGTTATCTGTTGGTGTCCATAATCTCGTTTCGAGATTCAAGGTAAAAATTTAATTGTTATTTAATTTTTACACGCACAATTTAATCGTAAAGTTTTGATACCCATGATATGGAATCGTTCCATATAAAATTTTAAAACTTCCGCTGCACCGAGTATCAATTCTGATTGATCTGAACACCGTTTTTCCAACATAATTGACACGCCACCTCTTAGAAGATCCGAAAGGACTTCTAGACCTCTTGATCGACTTAATCTCTTACTTGAAAGGGATCAAAATGAGCCCATCATTGGATGTGATCCATGAAACTTCAAGGAGGCAATTTCTGATGACGATTCGAATTTATGGCTTGAAGCCATGCAGTCTGGAATAGACTCCATGCATGCAAACCAAGTTTGGTCTTTAGTAGATCCTCTCGATGGAATTATTCCTATAGGGTGTAAATGGATCTACAAGAGAAAACTTGAGCCTGATGGTAAAGTGTTGACCTACAAGGCACGATTGGTCGCAAAAGGTTATACACAAAGACAAGGTGTTGACTATGATGAAACTTTTTCACCAGTCGCAATGTTCAAGTCCATAAGAATCTTAATTGCCATAGCAGCATGGTATGACTATGATATGGCAGATGGATGTGAAGACTGCATTTCTTAATGGAAACATTAAGGAAGAGATCTATATGATGCAGCCCGAGGGATTCACATCCATGGGAAGCGAGCATAAGGTATGCAAGCTTCAGAGATCAATTTATGGTCTCAAACATGCATCAAGAAGCTGGAACCAGAAATTTGATAAAACAATAAAGGACTTTGGTTTCATCAAGAACCCGGAGGAACCGTGCGTGTACAAAAAAGTGGTTAAGGATGCTGTGACATTCTTAGTGCTTTATGTTGATGACATCCTACTTATTGGGAATGATGTAGGAATGTTGCAGTCAACAAAGATATGGTTGTCAGGTAGATTCTCGATGAAGGACTTGGGTGAGGCGTCCTATATTCTAGGAATACAGATCTATAGAGATAGATCTAAGAGAATGATAGGACTTACTCAAGCAACCTACATCGACACCATATTGAAAAGGTTTTCTATGGATGAGTCCAAGAGAGTACATCTACCTATGTGCCATGGAGTTTCTCTATCCAAGTCAATGTCTCCAAATACTGACGAAGAAATAGAGAAAATGACACACGTACAATATGCGTCAGCCATAGGTAGTATCATGTATGAGATGGTATCTACCAGACCGGATGTAGCCTTTGCTCTGAGTGTCACGAGCAGATATCAGGCCAACCCCGGTCAAATGCATTGGAAAGTTGTGAAGGATATTCTTAAGTACTTGAGAAGGACTAAGAATATATTCATGGTTTATGGGGGAAGAGAATTGAAATTGAAAGGCTATACCGACTCTAGCTTCCAAAGCGACGTGGATGACTCGAAATCAACATTTGGATTTGTATTCATGCTCAATGGCGGTGCTGTCTCTTGGAAGAGTTCCAAGCAGGACACCACAACAGATTCCACCACTGAGGCAGAATACATTGCAGCATCAGCTACTGATAAAGAGACCGTTTTGATGAGGAATTTCGTCCAAGAGTTGGGGGTCATTCCTGAAGCTGTTGGTCCAGTCCCGGTGTACTGTGACAACACTGGTGCCGTTGCTCAGGCAAAGGAACCAAGGTCTCATCAAAGATCCAAACACATGAAAGAGTGGGTGCCCGGTTAGCCAACTTGTGGCTAAGGGCTTTTATGACTCTATGTATAAACAATCTTTGTTTAATATAATTTACATTCATTAATGGCATTTTTTTTATCTTTCTTCATATTGTTATATTGTGATATACTATTGTTGTTTTGATAAAGACCTTGAATATACTATAGTGTAAGTAAGATGAGATAGTGAATAAAGAGAGATCACTATTATGAAACACATCTTATAGTCACTGTATATTCTAAACAGTTCCTAGTCAATTGAGCCGTCCGCTAATAAGGATAAGGATCGCTCGAGATTGAGACTAGCATTTGTGATGCCAAGTACCACGTTTCATTGGTAATGAACATGGAGATATTCAAAGCATGCAAATGGATATTCATATGATGAATGATCGAACTACCCTATTCGGACTTTCCAAGTGGTTATTATTATTTGAGTGGATAAGTCCGCGGTTTTGGTTGTACACCATTAGTCCTTACTACTTGAAACATCATTGAGACTCTATATGCTAGTACTGTACTTTGACTCGTTTACCGACTCTAAGGGGTCATCAGGTGTCGGGATTGGGTACAATTACGACACATATAGGAGTCGATGCTTTGTTGTCAAGGATTCACCACACGCTTGCGAGTGTGGATATCCTATGTGATCTGAGGAGATATTAGTGTGACAAATCTCTGGCCAGAGTACTCGATGTAATTTAGGTCACTTGGTTTCCTAGTAGCATATGCGATGTCACTATTTGATCTTCAAGATGCATTGCATAGTTATCGAATCTCGAACGACTCTCGATGTACCAATGGTTGTTGATTCGATCGGGATATATGGATGAAGGAACTGTACTGTACGCTAACCAAAACTTACTGGTTCTTGCAGGCACTATCAGTGATACCTAGGGAATCATGGGGCGATATTGCTAGACGCTCTTACCATGATTCGTTGGGTAAGTCAGAAATCGTTGTTCCGAGTTACAAGGAGTTGTGAGCCCACGGCTAGCTGTATCCCTGAACCATTGAGGGTCACACAAGTAATGGATTACTAAACCCCGTTGAGATAGTTAAATTTAAAGAGTTAAATTTAATGAAAGAGAAGTTAGACTTTTTAACTAAAGGGAGTGGAATTTCCTAAAATGACATAGGGATGGACATTTTTGGAAATCACTGAATTCGGATTCAAAAAAATTATCTTGACTTTAAAAGGTGCAGAAATGGTTTCTGTGCACATTGGTGAAATCGGTTTATCAATCGGAGTCATGATGAATTTTATATTAATTTCTATAATAACGGGCTTGGCTTGTTGGCTTAAGTTATGGATTGTGGGCCCTAAGGAGTTAGTGTCCTAATACAATTATAACTTAATCCAGTCTAAAAATTATATATATATATATGTGTGTGTGTAGGTTTCGAAAATCACAACTTTTTCATCAAGCAATTTTCGTAAATCACACTTTATATTATAAGGGGAATTTCGAATTCTCCTCTTCCCCTTTTGAGAAAATTCGGTCTGTGATTTTTCTGAAAAGTCACTTTCTGAATTGACAGATCAAATCTGTTTATTCTCTACGATAAACATCTGATTGATTTCTAGTGCAATCAATCAGAGGGTTTTTGTTTTCTATTCGTGGACCTGATTCCGGAGATTGATCGAGCAAGTCATCGGTTCCCGGGATTTACAAGAAGAGCAGATTAAATTCTGTTGGAGTCCATAATCAAGCCATTGCTTGAAGAGGTAAAAATATTTAATTGTGAATTTTTATTTTTACTTGCAAGATTTTAATGGTTTGGATTTGATACCCACGATATGGAATCGTTCCATATCGAAAAATAAAATTTTTAAACTTTCGCTGCTCCGGGTATCACATCCATGTGATCAGTGAACGCGTGTTCCAACAGTGGTATCAGAGCCATGTCGTTCTTTGATCAAACGATTAAAATTAATCGATTGTACAAAATTTTTAGCCTCGGTTTTTTGAAAACAAAACGAATTTTTAAATTAAAATTTTGAAGGAAACAAGGCATCACGGGCTGCGATTTGATCGCTGCCGTGCGCTTCCCACACCACGTGGGCAGCCCTGTCCCACGTGGAGGCGGGGCTGCCCGGGAATGTCCCGGGTAGTCCGAAAAAAAATTAAAATTTTAACTTTGTAAGAATTTGAAATTTTTGAAATTTTAGTTTTTGGTCCGATCGAAAATTGTTTTTGATTGGTCCACGAGGCGTCGGGTCAAATTGTTTGAGTCCGAAATTTTTAAAATTGATTTTTGGATAAATTTGAATTTTTGAAAATTTATAAATTTTATCCGTTAAATTAGATTTTATAAAATTAATTATTTTGGTACAATTGATGATAAGAAATGATCTTATGAAAGGATAAGATAAAATTTGATTTCATCTTTTTTAATTATGATGTCATTGCATGTTATCCAATTATTTAATTATTGAATTAATTATTGGATAAAAGAATGATCGATTGCCATGACCAATATTGTAGGTGTATGTTAGGTTGTTTGCATTTGGTTTTATTGTTGTTGAGTTTTATTAATGGGCTTGGTTATGGCCCAATTTGAATTGTCATTTGTAATAAAACATGGGCCTGGTTTATGGCCCGTTCTCACCCTTAAATATGTATCCCCTACTTGTCATCGAAATTTATTGTAAATTTATTAGATGTAGTGGGAGATAAAGATTTGAAGACAATGGTGGGCCCAACAGACAATAAAGACCGAATAAATATAAATTGGGAGCTCAATGTAATAGGATTGCATTGCATACCTGCATATCACCTAGGATTGGACTTAGACTCGTGATTGGCAACCACGGGTCGATTAGTTATTGGGGTCGATCATCCTTTAAATAATATATGATATTATTGTTGTATGCATGTTTAGACTAAATTGTATGAATCCCGCAAGCATACAAATACTAAATGATGAGACAGTTTTCAAAATTAAAAATCCCTCATTTTAAATATGATTTAAAATTGATATCAAGATAAATAAAGGGATTTAAATATTGTTTAAATGTTCCTACCTTCCATCAACGATCAATGTATGAGATGCTACCCGCGGGCACGATCCGGCTCATATTATTGGGGGGCCCGTTCGTCGGAAAGCTATACATTGGATCGACACAAGTTGTAAGTTGGGTGGAACTCCCATGGGATTGGCTCATATTATTGGGGATCCACATGGCGACCGTCCATCACAACTTAATATTGATGGGTTATCTTGATATGTCACAATAAACGACGTCATATTATTGGGCCCTTATTAGACATGAGGTAAAAACATGGGGTTGCTTTGGAAGCAATTGGACTCTATCTTTTGAAAATTATGGTTGGCTGATATTATTCGGGACTATGATTTGTCAACTGGACTCCATGTTCCCACTAAAGAAAATAGTTTCTCGTTTTCACTAGAGGGTAGTGAAATCGTTAAAATAGTGGGAGTAAAATTCATAAAATTAAATCTCGCCATATTTTATGTCTTAGTAAATTAATTAAACAATCACTGATTATTGTCTGTTTCTTTTCAGTATTTCATTACAATGAATTCGCGCAATCCACTATACTCAATTCTCGAACAAAACAAATTGACTGGCGCAAACTATACGGAATGGTTCCGTAAATTAAAGATTGTTCTAAACTCGGAGAAAATTTTCTACGTGTTAGAAAAGAATCCTCCAAAGGAAGCACCGGCTAATATAAGTCCGGAAGAATTGGCAAAACTTGATCAATGGTGGGACCATAATATCAAGGCTAAATGCTATATGCAAGCTTCAATGTCTGATGAACTCCAGAGGCGATTTGAGGATGCCGTGAATGCTGCTGACATACACATGCACCTCAAGAAACTTTTTGGAGCTCAGTCAAGGTCGGAGAGGTATGCCACCATCAAAGAGCTCATGACATGCCGCATGCGAGATGAGACTTCTGTCCGTGAGCATGGGATACACATGATTGGGCTAATTAAGAAGTTGGTAACACTCGATTTGACATTGGAGCATGAATTGAATACGAATTTATTGCTTCTTTCACTTTCTTCGTCGTTTGACGGATTTGTGGTGAACTTCAATATGAACAAGATAGAGGCCACCCTTGAAGAGATGGTCAATATGCTTGTGTTTATGAGGCCACATTAAAGAAGGAAAAACCGGTACTCTTGGTTGGCTCCTCTTCTTACTCCAAGAAGGGGCCAAGTGGAAAGGGTAAGAAACGTTCTGCCCCACCCCAGAAAATTGTACCAAAGAAGAAGGGCAAGACAAAAGCTTCAAACGTGAACATATCTGGAGATGTTTGCCATCACTACAAGAAACCCGGTCATTGGAAACGTAACTGCAAGGAATACCTCGAGCAGTTGCGAACTGCAAAGGGTATGTTTTACATTGAAATAAATGTTTCACTTAATACTACTTCTTGGGTATTGGATACCGGATGTGGATCTCATATTTGCAATGATTTGCAGGTGATGACAAGAAGTCGTAAGCTTAGGATGGGTGAGACCCAGCTGAGGCTCGGAAATAGTTCCAGAGTTGAAGCCAAAGCAGTGGGAGACGTTTATTTAGTTTTGCAGAACAATTTTAAGGTATTTTTGAGAGATGTTTTATTTGTGCCAGATTTAGTTAAAAACATTATTTCTGTTTCTATGCTTGATAGAGATGGTTTTTCTTGTAATTTTGTGAATGAGATTTGCAATATTTACAAGAATGAATGTTTTATTGGAAATGGACAACTTGAAAAAGATCTATATAACTTAAAATTAAAAGACGTTCCAATTAATTATGTTGATAAACCGGTAACAACAAATAAAATAAAAAACGATAGTTAAAACCCGGCAAACCTTTGGCATGCTAGGCTAGGTCATATTTCCTCAAGGAGGATGAACAAGCTAGTGGGAGAGGGCATGTTTGATATGTCTGATATTAACTCTCTACCTACTTGCGAGTCCTGCCTAAAAGGAAAAATGACTAAATCTCCTTTCAAAGGGAAGCCTGAGCGTAGTCAAAATCTGTTGGATTTGATCCATACAGATGTTTGCGGACCATTTAGTATCGGTACTAAATTTTGTCACGCCTACTTCATTACCTTTACTGATTATTATTCTAGGTATGTGTATTTATATTTAATGAAATATAAGTCTGAATCATTTGAAAAGTTCAAAGAATTCAAGGCTGAAGTAGAAAACAAACAAGGTAGAAGTATTAAAGCACTTCGATCGGATCGAGGTGGAGAATACTTAAGTACCGAGTTTTTGAGCTATCTAAAAGAGAATGAGATTCTCTCTCAGTGGACTCCTCCTATGACACCTCAGCTGAATGGTGTCTCGGAGCGTCGCAATCGAACTTTGTTGGACATGGTTCGATCTATGATGAGCTTCACTGAGCTCCCTCCTTTGTTTTGGGGCTATGCACTTGAAACGGCGGTATTGTTGTTGAAAAATGTTCACACCAAAGCAGTGAATAAAACTCCATACGAGTTATGGAATGGAAAAGCTTTTAAGTATTCATACTTGATGATTTGGGGATGTCCTGCTTACGTGAAGCAGACAGTGGGAGATAAGTTGGATAGTCGATCCACCTTATGTTATTTTGTAGGATATCCAAAGAATTCAATCGGATATTATTTCTATCATCCTACTGAAACAAAAGTGTTTGTTTCGAAATGCCACCTTCATGGAGAAGGAGTTCTTATTAGATAAGAAATTCAAGATGATGGAACTCGAAGAAATTCGAGAAGAACCAGAGATACAAAATAACGATCCCACACCTCAAGAACCATTAAACGACACGCCTCTTTCTAGAAAATCCGAGAGGATTTCTAGACCTCCTATTCGATATGGTCTGCTTCTTGAAGGGGATCAAAATGAACCCGACATTGGATGTGATCCAAGAAACTTCAAGGAAGCAATTTCTGATGCGGATTCAAATTTATGGCTTGAAGCTATGCAGTCAGAAATAGACTCGATGCATACAAACCAAGTTTGGTCTTTAGTAGATCCTCCCGATGGAATTGTTCCAATAAGTGTAAATGGATCTACAAGAGAAAACTTGGGCCTGATGGTAAGGTACTAACCTACAAGGCACGATTGGTAGCAAAGGTTATACTCAAAGACAAGGAGTTGACTATGATGAAACCTTTTCACCAGTCGCAATGTTCAAGTCCATAAGAATCATTATTGCCATAGCAGCATGGTATGACTATGAGATATGACAAATGGATGTGAAGACTGTATTTCTTAATGGAAACATTAAGGAAGAAATCTATATGATGCAGCCCGAGGGATTCACATCCATGGGAAGCGAGCATAAGGTATGCAAGCTTCAGAGATCAATTTATGGTCTCAAACAAGCATCAAGAAGTTGGAACCAGAAATTTGATGAAATAATAAAGTACTTTGGTTTCATCAAAAACACGAAGGAACCGTGCGTGTACAAGAAAGTAGTTAAGGATGTGGTGACGTTCTTAGTGCTTTATGTTGATGACATCCTACTCATTGGGAATTACGTAGGGATGTTGCAGTCAACAAAGATATGGTTATCAGGTAGATTCTCGATGAAGGATTTGGGTGAGACCTCCTATATTCTAGGGATACAGATCTATAGAGATAGATCTAAGAGAATGATAGGACTCACTCAAGCAACCTACATCGACACTATATTGAAAAGGTTTTCAATGGAAGAGTCCAAGAGAGGACATCTACCTATGTGTCATAGAGTTTCTCTATCCAAGTCTATGTGTCCCAAGAATTTGACCCTAAATTTTATACATTTTTTTCCACACAATGTAATATATTTCCATCATTCTAATCACTGGTAAAACTAATAGAATAGAATAGAATAGAATATAATATAAATAGAAATAGATTACAAAATCCAAAACGTATTAAATGATTTGGCACCTTTATATAATTTCAAAATGGTCGACCTCGAAGGGGACCTATTTCACATGATTTAGAGACTCATTGACTCATGCGGAGGTTAAATCGAGGGATGTGCGCGAGCGGCAGAAATCTGAAGGAGGAAGCAACATGGCCAACCCCCAGAGCATACCCCACAATATTTCAGCAGGAAATATGCTTCACACGAGGATCGAATCCGCAACGCTGAGGAATCTCTTATCACGTCACCTCAGGCCTTACCAGCTCGCTTATGCCCCTCTAGGCGACACCTTTATATAATGCACACACAATGCGTGTGTCTGAAATATTTTATTTTTTAAATTAGTTTTTTTATTGAAATTTTTATGTAATTTTTTATATAAAAAAATTAAATCGAAATATAATAAAAAGTTAACAAATGACGGTTTTCATTATGCCATACTCCTTTATATATACTAGCGGCTGAGGCACACGCGATGCGTGTGTGTAAAAATAAATTTTGATATATACCTTAGTACGATACGATGATCTTTCTATAATAGGGAAAATTAGCATTTTGGTCCTGTATGTTGGCTTCTTTTTGGTTTTGGTCCTGTATGTTGGCTTGTTTTGGAAAAGATCTTGTAACTCGATCTTTTTTTGGATTTAGTCCTATATGTTGGCTTATTTTGGTTTTGGTCCTGTAGGTTGGTTTGTTTTTTGGTTTTCGTCCTGTATGTTATCATGTTTTGGAATTTAGAAGTTGATCTCTAATTATTTTTGTAATAAATATTTTTTATTCTTTCATGTTTTATCTGCTTATTGGTTTGAGATAATTACAACTAACTAATAAAAAAATATTTTTTTACGCTTAAATTTTTTTTAATATAAATAATTTAATAAAATCTAAAATATGTTAATTTAATGTATTAAATGTAACATACTTTTGTTTTTTTTAAAAAGTAACAAACAAGCATTCATTTATATCGTTCTCAATTGTAACTTCGATTTTTTTTATTTATTTGGCACTAAGTGTTCGCCCACTTAGCATCTATTAATGATCATATAAATAAGTTCCAACCTAAATTAACAAAATTAGCTAAAAAAAATAAAAATATATTTAAAACATACTTTTGTTATTTTAAAAAGTAACACTCTAATATATTTTTTTATCGTTCTCAACTATGGTTAACTTTTTTTGTTCCTCTTTTCTTGAAAGCAGAGCTTTTTAGGTATGTTTCACTTTTATCATGCTTAATCGCCGCTTAAGCGTGCTTTTTAGAACACTGCAAATAAGAAAAATTTTGCTGCTCCATCCAGTTTCGGCGACGGAGAAAAAATACAAAAAAAAAACCAAGTTATTGTACCTTTTAGAACATAATTATTGTTTTAAAAAATAATTAGAAGGTCAACATCTAAATTTTAAACCTAATTTGTTTAATTATAAAATCATAAAAAAATATTTATTATAAAAGCTTAAACGGTGAAGTCGGAAAGTCAACTTCTAAATTCTAAATTTAATTTATTATTTTAAAATAAAAAACATAGGCGCTTATTCTAACTCAACCGAGCTTAATTTGGTCAAAACCGTATCTTTTCCATGACCAAAATAAAAAAACAAGTCAACTAATATGACCAAATCCAAAAAAAATCCAAATTCCTGTAAATTTTTTCAAAACATAACTTTGTATAGGACCAAAATAAAAAATTAAGTCAACTTATATGACCAAATCCAAAACAATCAACATTTAGGACTAAATCCAAAATAAAAACAAAGTTACAGGATCTTTTTCAAAACAAGCCAATATACAGGACCAAAACCAAAATGAAGCCAACATACAAGACTAAAATGCTAATTTTCCCTTCTATAATATATATTGTTTGTGATATATATATATATATATATATATATATGAATAACGATTATTATACGATTGTTTTATAAACAATAGTTGTTTTGATATCAATATCACCATCAATATAGAAAGTGTGACGACCCGAGTTCTAATCTCTCAATAATCAAATCATCAAAAAGAATAGACAATAATCAATGTATAAACAAAATAAATTTTTTTTTTTTAAAATGGGAGCACCTCGCTCGATCGGTAAAAATCTATCGATCGAGCGAGCACAATGCTCAAACTCTCGGGTGCAGATAATAGTGGCCTCGCTCGATCTGCAAGAAATGACCGATCGAGCGAGCCACTTCTTTCAAGTGTTCTGTTCCTGATATAACAGCCTCGCTCGATCGGTAGGAATTGCCCGATCGAGCGAGCACAGTTCCAGTAGAAAAATAACAGAAACGTTTGCCGTCAAGAACAAGTTCTTTCCTTCAATAATCAATTCCTATCATCTCATACAAAGCCTATATCAATAACATAAGCTAACATGCATTCTAACATGATGTAATTGATAGGAATTGACCATCACAAGACTTTAAATTCATAACAATAAAGGCTCATAAACATGCAAGAAGCAATGTTACACATTCAAGATCAAGCTACATTATAATGTCTCAAGGATTTACATATCCCCATTCAAATCCTATGAACAACAACAAGACCACAACTTAATCATCAACAAGTCTTGGTGCAAGTAGCTCTAACATGCTCAAGTTTAAGACACTCAACAACATCATGACAGCTCACACAACCATCTAGACTCGGATCATCACGCTATCTTCTTATCCCTTGTTCTTCACGTTCGCTTTTGCCCGGTTCCACTCCCTCCTATTGCAATGACACATACAACAAAACAATAGCCAGATAACTTCGGTGAGAAATAGATTTCGCAGTAAAAGCAACTAAACATGCATACAAACATTTATCAAGATCATGATATAAAGAACATAACTTCAATGCATGTTTAAAAAAAGGTTCATCTCTTCATTCGTCGGTTGGGATCCCGAGAAGTAGATATCATAACTAATCCACCGACTCTCCCGATCGAGGTGGGGCTACTTATCTCACTTCTCTAGACTTTGAAGCCATTATATATGTAAATCAGACGCTAGGCTAAACAACCACCCAGGCCATACATATACAATCCCTCAAATCATCTATTCGAACGTTTCCGTTCATTTCAAAATCAAAGAACAAGTCTTACAAGATGAATGCAATAGATATCATTCAAATCACATTCATTAACATCAAGACTTATTCAACAACTCAAAGGAAAGCACATAAGAGCAATTAATCAAACAAGTATGTGATTTAGGGGAACTCGATACAAACCATCTCGAGTTGTAATCCTAATCAAATATTAGTCCACTTTTACCTTTCAAATGTGATGTTTAGGATGTCTTTTAGCTTGTCCAAATCTTGTGCGTTCTTGTATCGATTTCGGAGTCAAGATCAATGAGTTGAAATGCCCTGTTTACACACTAAAATCACAGCATAACAAGCAAAGAATCATCAGCTAATAATTCAGCAACTTCTTAGTCCAAGAACAATAGCAAATCACTTCAAATCATGAGTTCGACGGCATATCGGTATAACTCGGCGATTCCGAACACATCTATAACCAATCTAACATTCATATCAGCTGTATATCAACTCAAACCCAACATATCAGCAGGTATAAAAGTCGAATCATAGCTGGAAAATCATAAGAACATGATACAACAATCAATCCTCAACTCAACTTCAATAAAACAAAAGATAGAAACTCATCAACAACAATTCAAACACAAATCTGATCACTGTCCATTTCGAATTCTCAAACCTTGATGAACTAAGAGAAAACTTACATCAATTCGAAGGTTTCATTGCGAGGATTCCAGAACATCTTTCGGAATCGAAAATGGATACCCTTAACTCAAGATATCTCAATTGGAAAATGAAGAAAAAGCTTGGAGTTCTTTGAAGGTTTTTCTCTCGGTTCTTGACTCTGGAAATCTGATGAAATATTGATACTACACGTGAGTCAACTTAACAATAACAAGTGTCTTGCTCATTTTCAGAATTTTGCACTTTAGCCCCTCAAGACTTCAATAATTGCAATTCAGTCCTCAACTTCTCATTTCATTCAATTTCAATCCTAAATAATTTAAGAATATTAGAATTTAAATCAAAACTCCAAATATTCCCAAATTAAATATTCTCGGATCAAAATTAAATAATTTCGGGCGTTACAATTCTCCCCCACTAAGACACGATTTCGTTCTCGAAATCTCAAGTAGTATCCACAGATCATATAACAGATATCAGATAACAGAAAACTAAAGAAGACTCACATCATTGAAACATCTCTGGAAAACGTTGCATCATATCTGACTCAGTCTCCCAAGTCGCTTCTTCAATGCCATGATGACTCCATTGGACTTTCACAAGTGGAATAGTCTTCGTTCGTAGTTGCTTCTCTTTTCGATCAAGAATCTGAATTGGCTTTTCAAAATAACTCAAAGTTTCGTCGTGTTCAGCCTCATCAGATTGAAGCACATGAGATTCATCAGCAAGGTATTTTCGAAGCATTGATACATGAAAGACATCATGTATTCCAGATAAAGATGGAGGAAGAGCTAATCGATAGGCGAGATTGCCTATTTTCTCCAGAATTTCATAAGGACCGATATATCGTGGAGACAATTTCCCTCGCTTGCCAAATCTGACAGTGCCTCTGAATGGAGAAATCTTCAGAAACACCATATCCCCCTGTTCAAACGACAAAGGTCGACGTCGAACATTGGCATATTTTGCTTGTCTATCTTGAGCTGTCTTCATTCTTCTCTGAACAAGCTTCACCTGTTCATTCATATCACATATCACATCAAGGCCAGTGTCAGGTACTTCAGAGATATCATCCCAGTACAGAGGAGATCGACATTTTCTTCCATATAAAGCTTCAAAAGTAGCCATTCCAATACTCGATTGATAGCTGTTGTTGTACGAGAATTCACAAAGAGATAGTGATTCTTGCCAACTGGTGCCAAAATCAAGCACTACAGCTCTCAACATGTCCTCCAAAGTCTGAATAGTACGCTCAGACTGTCCGTCAGTCTGTGGATGATAAGTTGTACTCAAGTGTAACTGAGTACCCAAAGCACTCTGTAAGCATTGCCAAAAATGTGATGTAAATCGAGGATCACGATCTGATATGATGGATTTCGGCACTCCGTGCAATCTAACAACTTCTCGAACATAAATCTCTGCCATCTGGTTGTGTCTATATGTCATGCGATAAGGAATGAAACACGCTGATTTCGTCAATCTGTCAATAATCACCCAGATAACATCACAGCCTCTAGAAGATCGAGGTAATATTGTCACGAAATCCATAGAAATATGATCCCATTTCCATTCAGGCACGGATAAACTCTGTAATAAACCAGGCGGTCTCTTCCTTTCAGCCTTCACCTGCTGGCAATTAAGACATCGAAACACAAAATCGGTGATATCTGACTTCATCTGTTTCCACCAATAATGAGTCTTCAGATCATTGTACATCTTCCTACCACCAGGATGAATACTGTAACGACTACAATGCGCCTCTTTCAGTAGTTGTTGACGTACATCAGAAATATCAGGCACTACTAGGCGATTGTGAACGTAAAGAAGATCATCTCGAACCTGGTATTCAGATACATGTCCTGATCGGAATTTCTCAATCGAGTTCTGCACATTCTGATCATTTTTCTGAGCATCTCTAATTCGCAACAACACTGCTGGTTCAACTTGAATTTGATAAAGTTGCAGAGGCTGATAATTCGTATCAAATACTAATCTAGATAGACAACAGTTTTCAATCAAATTCGATACACCAATCGTCGATAAGGATAAGGAACATACCTGTCGACTCAATGCATCAGCTGCTGCATTCGATTTCCCATAACTAATCCACCGACTCTCCCGATCGAGGTGGGGCTACTTATCTCACTTCTCTAGACATTGAAGCCATTATATATGTAAATCAGATGCTAGGCTAAACAACCACCCAGGCCATACATATACAATCCCTCAAATCGTCTATTCGAACGTTTCCGTTCATTTCGAAATCAAAGAACAAGTCTTACAAGATGAATGCAATAGATATCATTCAAATCACATTCATTAACATCAAGACTTATTCAACTACTCAAAGGAAAGCACATAAGAGCAATTAAGTAAACAAGTATGTGATTTAGGGGAACTCGATACAAACCATCTCGAGTTGTAATCCCAATCAAATATTAGTCCACTTTTACCTTTCAAATGTGATGTTTAGGATGTCTTTTAGCTTGTCCAAATCTTGTGCGTTCTTGTATCGATTTCGGAGTCAAGATCAATGAGTTGAAATGCCCTGTTTACACACTGAAATCACAACATAACAAGCAAAGAATCATCAGCTAATAATTCAGCAACTTCTTAGTCCAAGAACAATAGCAAATCACTTCAAATCATGAGTTCGACGGCATATTGGTATAACTCGGCGATTCCGAACACATCTATAACCAATCTAACATTCATATCAGCTGTATATCAACTCAAATCCAACATATCAGCAGGTATAAAAGTCGAATCATAGCTGGAAAATTATAAGAACATGATACAACAATCAATCCTCAACCCAACTTCAATAAAACAAAAGATAGAAGCTCATCAACAATAATTCAAACACAAGTCTGATCTCTGTCCATTTCGAATTCTCAAACCTTGATGAACTAAGATAAAACTTACATCAATTCGAAGGTTTCGTTGCGAGGATTCCAGAACATCTTTCGGAATCGAAAATGGACACCCGTAACTCAAGATATCTCAATTGGAAAATGAAGAAAAAGCTTGGAGTTCTTTGAAGGTTTTTCTCTCGGTTCTTGACTCTGGAAATCTGATGAAATATTGATACTACACGTGAGTCAACTTAACAATAACAAGTGTCTTGCTCATTTTCAGAATTTTGCACTTTAGCCCCTCAAGACTTCAATAATTGCAATTCAGTCCTCAACTTCTCATTTCATTCAATTTCAATCCTAAATAATTTAAGAATATTAGAATTTAAATCAAAACTCCAAATATTCCCAAATTAAATATTCTCGGATCAAAATTAAATAATTTCGAGCGTTACAAAAAGTTTGTAAATCGAGAAATGATTGAAATTGAACATTATGGTAAAAAAAAAAATCAAATGACTAAATATTCCCTGAAGCATCTCGACATCCCCTAATTTTCAATTATTTTATAAAAACTAAATATATTAACATTTAAATGTTTTCTAACATAAATATGAGATATAATTATTTCAAGCAACTGTTCAAAACTTGTCTTCTTACTTGCGACATATTGTAGAACTACAAAATGATGAAATTTTATTCAAGAAAAGTGTTAGTAAGAACTTGATGTCACTGATTTTTATTTTTCGAAAATAAACGTAAGAGTGTAATTAAGAATTAATACATATTTTGTTGAATTTACATTTTTTTAACCAATTTTCATTGTAAGAGAAGAATTGTAGGTAGCTTGAGGTTTGATTAATCTTAGTTTTGGAATATGATCCAATAAAACAAAAAATGAAAGAACTGTACCAAAATAGTTGATGAAAATTAAAAAAGATATAAATAAGTATAAGGCTAAATAAATAAATAAAAACCAGATTTGAAGTTTAAAATTTGAATTTAATGGGTGAGAATCGCAAGAGATAAGAACAGATCTGGTCAAAAAATATGGTAACATAATCTGTAAACTGATAGGCGCAATCGAAATTTAAAGACCTTGAAATAAAATATAGATTGCTTGCATGAATTAAAATTTAAATTGATCTAGATAAAAATCAGAATAGATTTTTTTCAATCTCTTTTCATTTTCAAAATTTAAACCACGAATGTAGATTGAGTGGCTTCAAATAAAAATAATTGTCACCGAAGAAAAATAGCTATGTGACTAAGAATGAATACAAATTTTATGGCAGCACGAATTTAGGGATTAATTAATTGATGAGGATAAAATGTGAGAAGTGTAAATGAACATACAAAATTGTTTCACTAACATAAAATAATTTGAAATATTTATATATATATATTCTGAAAGGAATGTAAACTTTGAAGAAAAACATAAAATTGAAGATCTTGAAGCAGCTGTAGTTTGTATTCTCAAGGCTAAACTCCTCTTGTTTCTCCTCTGCCATTTTAATCCCTCAAACTCATAGCCTTTCAAAATCTTCCAACTTCCTAAATTCATATTACACTAAATCAATAGCACTTCCATAAACTAATCAAATCAGACAAAACTTTTAAGCATAAAATCATAGTTTCTCAAGCGTAAGCTAAGCCCGGATCTCAAAAACCAAATATCAATCCACAGAAAAAGAATAACTAAAAAACTAAACAAAACAAAACCTAGGATAAACATATAGATGGGTACGTCGATTAATCTAAACTGGCTGAAGAGATGGTCAAAATCGATCAGATAGCAAGTCCAATAAATTAGTTACAAATTCAAGGAAATTGAATTCAATTCCAGAATCTTGAAAGAACACAACAACTAATATCACGAACAGGAAATCAATCCCGGCGAATTCTTGAGCCCCAAGAAAATAGAAAATCTACAAAATTTAGAGAGAGAAATTATCGAGCTGCGGAAGACCTTTGCCCGTTGAATAAGAGAGAGAATTGGAGTAAATAATCTTTTGTATGTAACCAAAATCAATTAAGTTTGAACTCACATGTATGCATGTGTAAACTCATTGACATGACAAAGACAACGATGAACGATCAATCTCCATTTTTCACCAAACAACGATAACAATGAATCTCCATTTTGCATCAAGCAAGCTCTGTAAAAGGAAAACAAACCAATTCAAATCTCAGTGTTAGCTGCTTACGAAACCCATAACAAACTCTTTATACCACATTAAAAACAATCTATTATCTCTGAAATTGCAGGAAAAAATTCAAAATTTGGTTCATCTGTGTCGTTTTCCAGAAAGTAGTTGAAAAAAAAATGCATTGGGGGAAAATTAAATGTATTAATTAACAGTGACCATGGGCAGCGGTGGTGATGCATTTGTGTATACGTTTGGTTTGAAGCCTCTGTTTACACGATTTGAAGCCTCCTGTAAGCACAAATCAGTTTCTCACTCGGTTTGAAGCCTCCTAATTTAACCAAGTAAACAAAGGCTTTTCTCCTGTAACTGCAACTTACCGAATAAGAGCGTAAGTATAATCGAAAAAGAAAGAGAATGAAATGAATATTTTCTAACCGAGTGAGAAACTTATCTGTTCACCCAATTTTCAGTTTTGGCCACAATTCCTGTCAGACCAAATAGAACACATACAAATTCGTAAATCCAAAATACAATTTCAGAATGATGAGAAATGGAAAATATACAAAAGCGCAAAAATTCGTAAACCCAGGAGATAATTCGAGGAAACATGGAATATTAGAAAACCATGAATCAAAACCTAAAAAAAATATAGAGATTGAGATGAATAAAATTACCTGTTTTTGTATCCGAGTATGGTGTAAATTGGGAGTAGAAAGCGGCCGTTTCATTGAGGGGTAGTGAGTGGGAAAACGGGAAGAGAATGTGAAGAAGTTTGCGGAACGTGGAGTGGGTAAAAGGTATGGGGTAGAAAAACTGAACAAAACGTAAAAAGTAATGGTAAAGAAGAAGGGTAAAATCGGAAACAAAAAATGGTGTCCTCACAACGGCAGTTTCTATACTCCTCTCAACTATTATAAAATAGTAGATAGTAGATAGTAGATATATATATATATATATATATATATATATATATATATAGTTCTTTTATGATGCCCAACACTATATGTCCACTTCATGCCCATCATGTACAAGTCAACTCATCTATTGTACTGATAAACTCATCTATTGTACATGGTGAGCATAAAGTGGGCATATAGTGTTGGGCACCATAAAAAAACTTATATATATATATATATATATATATATTTCCATGAATTTACTTGAAATAAATCCATTAATCTTATAGTGGTCTCCTACGTGGATCCCGCTCCTCGCCTCCTCGGCAATTAGTGGGGTTTTTTTATTAAATTAATATAAAATAAATAAATATTAATTAAAATAATGCATTTTTAAATTTTTATCAAACTATGCCATTCCGAGACAGTCTGTCCCGGATTCAAAAGAGATGTCAGTCTGACATTTGCTGAATCCGGGACAGTCTGTCCCGGATTCAGGTTTATTAATAAAAAAAAAAGACTCATTTTTGGGGCAAAAAAAACCGGTTATTGCAAAAGAAAAAAAAATGTCTTGTCGGTCAAGAGAGCTCCAGATTCAGAAAGCACCAACACATTAATTGTCCAACACCAACACATTAATTGCCCATAAATTGATTCTTACTTTATGGACTAAAATTATTGTTTGTATGAATTATTGTTTCCAACCAGGAGCTCCGGAATTATTATTTTTTATTTCCAACAATACTTGTTGAATCCGACATTTTGGTGATAACAAACAACAACTCATTGTATAGTAATGTGCTGCCAATCTTTTGTATTTCAGGAATCTACTACAACTCCTACCGCAACCGTCTAAACCCTTCAAGTTATCTACCGGAAGCTTGTCAACCGCCTTTGTCTCTCGACCGGTTGCAGTCACAAGCCTATCGACTGGTTATTCAAACCAGCAGAGGATAAATCTATCTACCGGTAGAATGCCAACTGCTTATCAAGATATCTCAAGACAAATACTTGAGACAAGACGTTCATTGCAAGATCTTTTATCAAAAGAAGAACCGGCGTATCAGAAGATCTGTTGACTCTTGCATCGAGACAACAGGTTGCACTAAAATGGCAAAAACGCAGAATGGCTACAGATAAAGCATTCGACCGTTTATACCAGTTTTGGACCCTGGAAGTTGTCTGCATTTAAAGAAGTGTACGATCTTCATGCAGAATCATCAATGCATTTATGAAGCATTAAATGTGCATTCAATGCAGCATCAGAACGTTCAAAATAAAGACGTTGATGATTGACCTATATAAAGGGAAGATTGCTCAAGAAGTGAAAAGAAGACAAGCAACACGAAAAATCTCAATCAACTCAATCACTTGAATACTATCAGAAGTCCTCATCTGATATACTGAGGCAATACTTGAGCACACTTACAAGATCATTCACTTGCTGCTCAAATAAACCCTCGCCTACAGTTTACATATCTGATCTTCAAGGATCATCCTAGGGTTTCCAAGCCTCTCGACCGCTCTGCAGTTTGAAAAGCTCAACCGGACTGTATTCATTATTGAAGAGACTTGAAGCTACTCTGAAATCTTCCACCAGTCTGATAAGAACTGAGAATCTTATCTGTGTAAATCTAGGAGTTTCGGATTAGGCATTGGATAAGTCCTAAGTCTGAAGTGGGTGTATTGCAAGACGTTGTAATAACCAAAGTCTTCTAGTGAATTCCTTTCTAAGTGGAAGAAGGGGAGACGTAGAAGGATTAAGCCTTCGAACTTCCATAAATCGTGCCTTAGTCTTTACTGCATATTTATCTTATATATTGCTCATACATCGTGTTATAACTTGCCTTTGCATCACTAAAACCTCTGAACTATTTCCGCACTATTTAAGTTGTTCAAACCGTTTTAGAAGTTGAGAAAACAGATTAAGTGAACTAAACTTCACTTGATCATTTTGAAAAGAAAGAAAATAAGTTTCAGAGTGTATTCACCCCCCCTCTACCCTCTGAACCGATCCCAACAAGTGGTATCAGAGCGGGTTCCTTTCTCAACTGCTGATCTAAAGTTTTAAAATCATGACTTCTTTCAACAAAATTCCTATGTTTTCTAAAGAAGATTATGATGACTGGAAAATTCGCATGCAGGCACATCTTGCAGCACAGGACGATGACATGCTATATGTCATAACAGACGGTCCTATCAAAATCATGAAGGTCAACCCAGCTCTAACCGTTGGTGCAGGACAAATGATTGAGAAACCAAGAGCTGAGTGGACTACTGAGGACAAAAAGAAGGCCAATCTTGACAATGTGGCCCGGGACATCCTATACAAAACACTGGACAAGAACGTGTTCAGCAAAATCAAGTCATGCTCCACAGCAAAGGAGATTTGGGAGAAGCTCACTCAGCTGTGTGAAGGAAATGACCAGACCAAGGAAAACAAGCTCACCATGGCCATTCAAAAATATGACAATGCCAAAATGAAGCCAGGGGAAACCATGGCTGAATTTGATGAACGGTTCAGTAGTATCATTTGTGATCTTATTGCTTTAGGAAAAACTTATACTAACCGTGAAATTGCTGTGAAGGTTATGAGAGCTTTGCCCAAAGAATGGGAGATCAAGACAGTGGCCATGAGGGAGTCAAAAAACTTAAGCAAGGTTGAACTGCATGATCTCTTTGCAGATCTCAAAGCTACGAGTTCGAGCTCAACATGAGGACAGAAGATGAACCATCTACCTCTCAACCAACCAAGGCCTTAACCTCAACGGTGATGCGTCCACCGGTCGAGGAAGCTCCAAAGAGATCAGTTGAGCAAATCAGCAACGAAGCCATGACACTCTTTGTCAAGAAATTTGGTATATTTATGCGTAAAAACAATTCTAAATTTAAAAATTATCATAAATCGGACCATACAGACAATGGTCCTACTTGTTTTAACTGTGGCAAGCCAGGCCACTTCATTGCAGATTGCACCAAGCCTAAGAGCAATGATCAGAAGCAATTCTTCGAAAGAAGAAGGGGCAAGGAGGACGTTTAGAAAAGGAAGAGACCAAAGGGTTCTAGTAGCAGACGAAAGCAAAAGCAAGAGGGCTGAGTCTGACTCTGACAACCCCAATACCGGAAGCTCTTCAGATGACAGCGATGATGAAAAGGTGGAATGCCTTATGGCTGACATCGAAGAAGAAGCTAAGGAGGTATTTGACTTTGGTTCACCTGAATTTACTCACAGTGATCTAGTTACTGCTTTACACGAAATGGCTAATGAATACAAAGCATTATCCAAGGAATTCGAGGAGGTAAAGGCAGAAAGAGCTGACCTAAAATATAAGTCAAGCGAATCAAGCTGCATGCAACAAAAAGAGCTTGATGGTCTTAAGGTCAAGCTAAGTCTGCTGGCTACTGAGAATGACACCTTGAAAAGAGTGTTCCAAGCAACCTTGACTGAGAACAAAAAACTACTTGAAACAATTAAGGCTTGGAATAAATCTTCTGTAACCATTGACAAGATTCAAGAAATCCAAAGACCGGCACATGACAAAACCGGTCTAGGGTTTGGAACAAATGAACAGTCTATGGAATCTTGTATTCAGTCAAGCCTGGACAAAGGCAATCTTAACAAAATAAGATTTGTCAGGTCCAGCACGATATATGAACATGATGAGTGCAGCTTTGACAAAAATCAGAAAGTATCTAACGAACGAAGCTCTAAGCATAGAGGGCTGGGATATGTGGATCCCCAGATCTCTAATCAAAGAGGAACTTGGATTAAACCAAAACCTAATGAAAGAAGAAAGGGAAACCAATCTAATTTCAAAAGGCCATGGAATGAGTCTAACTACTCTAAGAGAAGATGGTCAAAGGAGAAGCCTTACCAGTACTTTAATTGCAGGCCAGTTCAAAAGAGGTACAGGCTAACTGATAAAGATCAAAAAGGCAAGCAGCACACAGCAACCTCACAAGCACACACATTTATTGCTTATCGACCGCACAGATTTCTGGACACACACACGGGCAAACCTGTAAGGATGTTCTAGATGTGGGTCCCGAAAGGGCTAATCCGACCTGAACCCTACTAGATATGGGTACCAAAAGTTCTTCACTTTTTGCAGGTACTAAAAGTCCAAACGGGCGAGAAGACCACTTCTATCAAGGACACTACCTGGTACTTAGATAGTGGTTGCTCACGACACATGACAGGGAATCCAGAACTTTTAACAGAAGTTGTGTTGTGCAAAGGACCAAAGATCAGCTTTGGAGACAACTCCAAAGGTAAAACCGTGGGTAAGGGTAAGATTATCCATGGTAACATCATTATTAAAGATGTGTTGCTTGTTGACAAACTGTGCTATAATTTGATAATTATTAGTCAACTATGTGACAATGATCATTCGGTCGAGTTTCACAAACACACTTGCATCATCAAAAATGACAAAGGTGAGACTCTTATGACCGATGTAAGAGACCTAAACTTCTACAAGGTAAACTGGTCTTGCTCACATATTTCTTCATCTACTTGTCTTACTGATCATCATGATAAACATTGGTTGTGGCATAAGCGGTTAAATCATCTAAATTTTAAGTCCATCTCTAACTTGAGGAAGCATGATTTGGTTTCTGGTCTGCCTGAAGGAGATTTTATAAAAGACAAAGTTTCTCCTGCTTGTTAACTAGGAAAGCAGGTGAGAGCAACCTTTAAAAATAAAGGGTGTATGTCTTCTTCCAAATGCTTAGATTTACTTCACATGGACCTATTTGGTCCTATACCAGTAAGAAGCATAGGGGGAATGAGATATGCTCTTGTTGTTATAGATGACTTTTCTCGATTTACTTGGGTCATCTTTCTCTCTTCAAAAGATCAAACTGCACCTCACCTGATTAAGCTTTTTAAACGCTTGCAAAATGAACAATCTACTGTGATAGATAGAATCAGGAGTGATAGAGGGACTGAATTTTTAAACACCACTCTTATGACTTATCTAGATGATCAGGGAATCAAGCATGAGTTGTCAGCTGCTAGATCCCCATAGCAAAATGGGGTGGCTGAAAGAAGGAACTGTACTTTAAAAGAAGCAGCCAGAACTATGATTGCTGATTCAAATGTTTCTCAAAGGCTTTGGGCAGAAGCAGTTAACACAGCTTGATATACTCAAAACAGATCTATGATTAATAAACGATTTAACAAAACTCCATATGAGATCTGGAATGGCACAAAACCTGATATTTCATACTTCAAAATTTTTGGGTGCAAATGCTTTATCCACAACAATGGCAAAAATCATTTGACAGCCTTCGATGCCAAAGCAGACGAAGGAACTTTTATTGGTTACTCAGCCGTTAGCAGAGCTTATCGAGTGTTCAATCAAAGATCACTAACGGTCGAGGAAACCATTCATGTTGTTTTTGATGAATCTACTCTTTGTACAGAACAAACTCAAGGGAGCATAAATGATCTGAGTCATAGGCTGGAAAACACAAATCTACAGGAAGAGAGTGACAGTGATCCACATCCTCCAAAGAAGGATGATCCAGTTCCCTCTACCGTGTGTGATCAAACAAGGCCAGAAGAGGATCCACCGGTTGATAACGATCCTCCTGCCAATGATGATCCAGTAAACGAGGACGTTCGTCAACCAATTGATGACAACCCTTTAGGGAATTATTTTAGGTGGAACAAAGATCATCCACCTGGGTTGGTCATAGGTGACCCTTCTGCTCCTCGAAAAACACGTGGTCAAATGATTAATGAATTCTTGCATGCAGCTTTCATATCTCAGGTAGAGCCCAAGAAGATAGATGAAGCTCTATCAGATGCCAGCTGGATTGAAGCTATGCAATAAGAGTTGAATCAATTCACCCGCAACAATGTTTGGCATCTAGTTCCTCGACCGGAAAATCAAAATGTGATTGGAACTAGATGGGTGTTTCGTAACAAGCTCGATGAACATGGCACTGTTGTGCGTAACAAAGCTCGGCTTGTTGCAAAAGGATTCAGACAAGAAGAAGGCATAGACTTTGAGGAATCCTTCGCGCCAGTTGCAAGACTATAAGCAATCCGCATCTTTCTTGCCTATGCAGCTTTCAAGGACTTTAAAGTTTATCAAATGGATGTCAAGTCTGCATTCCTCAATGGTCTACTTCAAGAAGAGGTGTACGTTGAACAACCACCAGGTTTTGTCAATCCTACTCATCCTCAATATATCTATAAACTTGACAAAGCCCTCTATGGATTAAAACAAGCACCGCGTGCATGGTATGATACATTACTAAAATTTTTACTGGAACATAATTTCCAAATTGGAACGGTCGATAAGACCTTGTTTAAATTTGTAAAAGGTGATCATGTGTTACTAGTACAAATTTATGTTGATGACATTATATTTGGGTCAACTAACCCCAAGTTGTGCTCAAAGTTCTCTAAGATGATGCAGGAGAAATTTGAAATGAGCATGATGGGCGAGCTAAATTTCTTTCTTGGATTGCAAGTGAAGCAACTTGAAACTGGAATATTTATCAATCAATCCAAGTATGCCAAGGAATTGGTAAAGAAGTTTGGAATGGAACAGTGCTCAACTGTATCTACCCCCATGAGTTCATCAATCAAGCTTGATAAAGATGAAGGGGGAATCCCGGTCGAGGTAACAATGTATCGAGGCCTTATTGGCTCATTGCTTTATTTGACTGCCAGTCGACCGGATATCATGTATTCAGTTTGTTTATGTGCTAGATTTCAAGCAGCACCTAAGCAATCTCATTTCATTGCCGCCAAACGAATAATTAAATATATTAAAGGAACTACTAATGTGGGTCTTTGGTATCCCAAAGATTCAAATCTTAATCTTATTGGCTATTCAGATGCAGATTATGCAGGTTGTAGAATTGATCGCAAAAGCACAAGTGGCACATGTCAATTCCTTGGAGATAGACTAATTTCGTGGTCAAGTAAGAAGCAGACATCAATTGCTACCTCGACCGCCGAAGCAGAATACCTTGCTGGTGGCAGCTGTTGTGCTCAAATACTCTGGATTCAACAGCAGCTTAATGATTATGGAATCCGGTCGAGTGAAGCTCCAATCTACTGTGACAATACAAGTGCCATAGCCATCACTCACAATCCAGTGATGCACTCTAGGACAAAGCACATTGATGTCAGGCATCACTTTATCCGAGATCATGTCTTAAAGAAGGAAATCAGGCTGGAATACATCTCTACCGATCAGCAAGCAGCAGACATATTCACCAAGCCTTTACCGGAAGCTAAGTTTTCATATTTTCGAAATATTCTTAGCTTAGTAGATCTAAGTTAGTATGCATGCTTTTAGGGGGAATGATTGCTGGTATGACTTTAATAGCTTAGCTGTTACATTGCCATAAATGTTGGCATATCATCCGCCTTTAGCTAGTCTCTGACAGGCTCCGTACTAGCAGCTTTGTGCTTTGAACCAAATGACATTGATTGGGCGCGGTGATTATACTCTTCAAAACTTTTTGAATTTCAAAAATACTTTTCAAGACATCACAAACACATCCTCATGGGTTGACAATTCACGCAAGACGATGATTCGGCATTTTGAGACCATGTCTAGAGACCTTGCTCATCTGTCCAAAGAGATCACTGCCCATCATCGCACTCAAATCAAAACGCTCTCTACCGTCTCCAAACAAGTTGTCAGATCCGAAAACCGCCTTCATAGGCAGTTGAATGATCGGATGGACACTATGCAAGCTACTCTAATTGCTCAACTAGATGCAAAAATTGATACTATGCAAGCCTGCCTTGGCACTCAACTCACTGAGATCGTCCTTCGACTCAACCAAGGTGATGCCAAAAAGGGGGAAGAAGAGCAACGAAGAGCAGCAGAGGCAAGAAGACGTGAAGAAGAATCCAGAAGAAAGGAAGAAGCCGACAGAAGAAGAAGAGAAGGCGATAGGTCAGGAGGAGCCAGTTGGTTCAAAATATGAACAACTTGTCTCTTCTTTACTTATCGCAGCTGTATCTCATTTTTTTTTTCTTCAGTAGGTGTAATACGAATGCTTATTGTAATTAATGAAATTCATTCTCTCAATGAAGTTCATTTTAATGCTTTCATATTGTTTTCGGAGCACTTAAGTTTTGTCATCACCAAAAAGGGGGAAATTGTTGAATCCGACATTTTGGTGATAACAAACAACAACTCATTGTATAGGAATGTGCTGCCAATCTTTTGTATTTCAGGAATCTACTACAACTCCTACCGCAACCGTCTAAACCCTTCAAGTTATCTACCGGAAGCTTGTCAACCGCCTTTGTCTCTCGACCGGTTGCAGTCACAAGCCTATCGACTGGTTATTCAAACCAGCAGAGGATAAATCTATCTACCGGTAGAATGCCAACTTCTTATCAAGATATTTCAAGACAAATACTTGAGACAAGACGTTCATTGCAAGATCTTTTATCAAAAGAAGAACCGGCGTATCAGAAGATCTGTTGACTCTTGCATCGAGACAACAGGTTGCACTAAAATGGCAAAAACGCAGAATGGCTACAGATAAAGCATTCGACCGTTTATACCAGTTTTGGACCCTGGAAGTTGTCTGCATTTAAAGAAGTGTACGATCTTCATGCAGAATCATCAATGCATTTATGAAGCATTAAATGTGCATTCAATGCAGCATCAGAACGTTCAAAATAAAGACGTTGATGATTGACCTATATAAAGGGAAGATTGCTCAAGAAGTGAAAAGAAGACAAGCAACACGAAAAATCTCAATCAACTCAATCACTTGAATACTATCAGAAGTCCTCATCTGATATACTGAGGCAATACTTGAGCACACTTACAAGATCATTCACTTGCTGCTCAAATAAACCCTCGCCTACAGTTTACATATCTGATCTTCAAGGATCATCCTAGGGTTTCCAAGCCTCTCGACCGCTCTGCAGTTTGAAAAGCTCAACCGGACTGTATTCATTATTGAAGAGACTTGAAGCTACTCTGAAAGCTTCCACCAGTCTGATAAGAACTGAGAATCTTATCTGTGTAAATCTAGGAGTTTCGGATTAGGCATTGGATAAGTCCTAAGTCTGAAGTGGGTGTATTGCAAGACGTTGTAATAACCAAAGTCTTCTAGTGAATTCCTTTCTAAGTGGAAGAAGGGGAGACGTAGAAGGATTAAGCCTTCGAACTTCCATAAATCGTGCCTTAGTCTTTACTGCATATTTATCTTATATATTGCTCATACATCGTGTTATAACTTGCCTTTGCATCACTAAAACCTCTGAACTATTTCCGCACTATTTAAGTTGTTCAAACCGTTTTAGAAGTTGAGAAAACAGATTAAGTGAACTAAACTTCACTTGATCATTTTGAAAAGAAAGAAAATAAGTTTCAGAGTGTATTCACCCCCCCCTCTACCCTCTGAACCGATCCCAACAATACTCTTCAATTTTAAATAATTAAAAATTCAACAAATTCAATAATAATTACTTTTGATTTAGAATATAACTAAATTATAGTTACTGTAATTATTATTATTCACCATATTTTAATTTTATTGATCATTATAATATATTATTTATTTAACAATAATATTGTGATGTTACTAACTTTATTTAACATTAAATATTTAATTATTATAATAAATACATATTTATATTATAATTAAATTTAATTATTTTATATATTTCAATTATTATTTTAGTTAATCTTTGGGGTTAGGAAATTTAAATAAGTAAAAAATTAATAATTAATATAATATTTAAATTTTTACTATAATTTTTTAATTTTAAAAATTTTAATTATTTTCAATAATTATTTGTCGAAATAATTATATTAAATTCAAAATTATTAATTGTATTATAATATATTTTATTCTTAAATTCAAACAATTAATGAAATTTACCTAAGGAGATATATACGAATTAAAAAATAATAATTGAAATATATATTAGCAAATTTAAAAATTTTAATATTAATTATTAATTATTTACAAATTTAAATTCAAATTTTTACAAATTTTTTAACAAATTGAAATATATATTAGCAAATTTTTTACAAATTGAAATAAGAAATTTTAATTATTTTCAATAATTCTTTGTCGAAATAATTATAATAAATTCAAAATTATTAATTGTATTATAATATATTTTTACCTAAGGAGATATATACGAATTAAAAAATAATAATTGAAATTTAAATATTTCTAAAATTAAAAAATTATAGTGCAAATTTAAATATTATATTAATTATTAATTTTTTACTGATTTTAATTTCCTAACCCCAAAGATTAACTAAAATAATGATTGAAATATATAAAATAATTAAATTTAATTATAATATAAATATGTGTTTATTATAATAATTAAATATTTAATGTTAAATAAAGTTAGTAACATCACAATATTATTGTTAAATAAATAATATATTATAATGATCAATAAAATTAAAATATGATGAATAATAATTACAGTAACTATAAACTTAGTTATATTATAAATCAAAAGTAATTATTATTGAATTTGTTGAATTTTTAATTATTAAAAATTGTAGAGTATTGTTGGAAAAATAATAATTCGGAGCTCCTGGTTGGAAACAATAAGTCATACAAACAATAATTTTAGTCCATAAAGTAAGAATCAATTTATGGGCAATTAATGTGTTGGTGCTGGACAATTAATTTGTTGGTGCTTTCTGAATCCGGAGCTCTCTTGATCGACAAGACATTTTTTTTTCTTTTGCAATAACCGGTTTTTTTTGCCCCAAAAATGAGTCTTTTTTTTTTATTAATAAACCTGAATCCGGGACAGATGTCAGACTGACATCTCTTCTGAATCCGGGACAGACTGTCCCGGAATGGCATAGTTTGATAAAATTTTTAAAAATGCATTATTTTAAGGGTTAATTGCCAATCACTCCCTAAAATAATTTATAACTTATTTATAAATCCCTACATAAATAAAACTTACTTTCAACTCTTTGGAGAGAGAAACTTTTGTTTATAAATACCAATTATACCCTTATCTCTTAAAATTCATAAAATAAAATAAAAAAAAATGAGAGAATGGATAATAATAAAAACAAAACCAATCCAAATAGTATATATATAAAAATTCAAATTAAAATCAAAGAACATAAACCATATCATATACATGCTTATGTTGATACATGAGCAAGTATGTGTTTAGGAAGCAAACATATACTTCCAAATCATTATTGGAAGAAATATCATAAAGGATTAAAAGTTCGAATAGGAGATGGATCAATAATCATGCTTGAGGAAACAAAATTTGTAATACCCATTATATACCAAATAGAATCAGAAATGGACATTATAATAGGAAATAAATTTTTAAGAGAATATCTTCCTTTTACACAATTTAAAAATCACATAACTTTAAACAAAGGATCATAAATGATTTATATTCCTAAAATACGAACAGTATTTCGTGTAGGAAATGAAGAATTTACAAAGAATTTTTATAAACGAAATACAAATTCAATAGAACTAAAAATAGAAAATATTTTAACAATTAATCATGAAAAAGAAATCATGAAGAAATTTTATGATATTTGTTCTGAAAATCCTCGGGACAAAATTAAGAAAAGAAAACAATTCATTGCTTCAATAAAACTTAAAGACCCTAATATCACAATCCGTGAAGCACCAAGAAGATGCAACATGGATGATGTAAAAATATTCTAAAAAGAGGTTCAAGAATTACTAAAACTTAAGATAATCATCCCAAGCAAGAGTTCACACTCTTCACCAGCCTTTTATGTCAGTAAGAAAGACACTGATAAGAAAAGAATGGTAATTGATTATCAAAACATGAATAATGCAACAATTATGGATGGATATTACATCCCAAACAAGAATGATTTACTATCTTATATAGGAGGAATGAAATATTTCTCCAGTTTAGATTGTAAATCAAGATTCTGGAAAATTCAGCTAGAACCACAAACACAATTACTTACATCATTCAGTTGTTCAAAAGGACAGTATCAATGGACTGTATTACCTTTCGGACTTAAACAAGCACCAGATATCTTTCAAAGATATATGGATGAATCTTTTAAATCATATGTAGATTTTTGTTGTGTTTATATAGATGACATATTAATTTATTCAAAAACACTAGATCAACATTATAAAAACCTCATGACAGTATTAGATATTTTTCATAAAGATGGAATTATACTTTCTGAAAAGAAAGCACAATTGTTTAAAACAAAAATAAATTATTTAGGATTACAAATAGAAGATGGAAAACATTGTTTACAACAGCATATACTTAAGAAAATTCACGATTTTTCTAGTGAAATCAAGGATAAAGATCAATTAAGAAGATTTTTAGGATTATTAACTTATTCTGGAAATTACATTAAGAAACTTGCAGAAATCAGAAAACCTCTTCAGGTAAAACTTAAACAAGACTACAAGTGAAAATGGTCTAAAGAAGATACTAATTATATAGATACTATTAAAAAGAAAATAATTAGTAATCTTCCTGAGTTATATTTTCCTTCCAATAAAGATATAATAATAATTGAAACAAACGCTTCAGATGAGTACTGGGAAGCATGTTTAAAAGCTTATACAGGAGAAAGAAATTTAGAAGAACTTACTAAAACAGCTACTAGAAAAAATGAAGAATTATGCAATTATACATCAGGAACTTTTCAAGGTGCACAATTAAATTATCATTCAAATGAAAAAAAATTATTATCTTTAATATTCACAATTAGGACTTATGAAAAATTTATCTTATTCCTAAACCATTTTTAGTAAGAACAGATAATATGAATTTAACATATTTCAAGACAAGGAAAATATCAAGAAATGCAGGGAGAAATGCAGCAAGGCTAATTAGATGGAAATTGGAATTGAACCATTATCAGTTCGAAATCCAACATGTCAAAGGAACGGATAATTCATTACCCGACGCATTAACCATAGAACTTCATTATAGTGACCCTTACCTGGATCACCTACTAAACAGAACTTAGGCATGCAATTAACTTAATTAAACAGATATCAGAATAAAACTGCGGAAACCAAAAGCATTATACAATCCCAAGGAAAGGAATCTGTAAATACCCAAATATTATACAACCAGATCGAACAGCTGAATCAATCTAATAACAATAGAATAAAACCTATGCGAAGCTCCAGCTGGCAACAACTGCCTAGCCCCTCTTGGATCCACCCGTCTCGTCCAATCGCAAACCTGCCCCATGGAATAGGGTGTCCAAAAACACAGAGTACGAGACGTAAGCATAAAACGCTCAGCACGAGAGTATGAGTATACATGCATGAAAAGTGAACTCCCTATAAACTCGAGGTCAAGGATCAGATAACAGAGACAAACCGGGCCCTGGTATGTAGCACGTTGTGCCGTCGCTTCAGGAGGTGGCTCCCATACCATAATACCAGTGGATATGCCGGACCCAAATCGATGGAAGTCCAACCACTAACAGGATAGGGAAAAACCCTACTAACAGATATCTCAAAGGAGATAGCTCAGTATGCAAATGAATGCAGCATAAATCAATGACATATAAACCATGCAGTCACATAGTACATGCATACTCAGTCAGGATATCTCGAACAGTACTTTCGTACCTCAAATCAGTGCAAGCTCTACCAACTCTAGGTCCACGCCTATAGTCTGCTCTACACTGCCAAATGATACTACTATCATTAAAGTGCTCTAAAAGCCTTAACTAAGCTATTGCATACTCCTAAATATTTATAGGAAGCAAAATCTATACCTTCGTCCGTCGTTAGCCCTTTGATGTCGATGCCTCCAAAACTTGGGCACAACTCCGCTACGACTATCGAACGCCTCGACGACTCCCGGGTCAAGCCTAGGAAGGCTAGAACAACTCGAATACGACTAGAGTAGAGAGGAAATCCAGAATTGGCAATTGAAAATGAATTCTCGGCCTTCTATTTATAGACAACGATCGGAGCCTCCGAACCTCGATCGGACCGTCCGAACCTCGATCGGAACGTCCGATCCTGCCATCGGAGCTTCCGAAGATCCTGATCTGCCACGTGTCAAAATATCACTTGTTGACTTCGGATAGGGGTGATCGAAACTTCCGATCCTGATCGGAGCTTCCGATCCTGCCACACGTCATGCCTGACGTAATACCATCGGAGCTTCCGATCCTGCATCGGAGCTTCCGAACTCACCTTCGGAGCTTCTGAACTCTTCCCAAGTAATTATGATTAATTCCTTAATTACTGATTTTGGCTACGGGCTACTACATTCTCCCGCACTTAAGATATTTCGTCCTCGAAATCAGATCTTAAGTACTGAATGTAATACAGAAATCACAAACATTTTTATTCAAATCAAACGTTTACAGAGTTTGCAACTGAATACAACTCAAGAATGAAATTAAAACAACTCAGGATGGTCTTCACACATCCTGTTCTCAAGCTCCCAAGTAGCTTCTTCAGTGCCTCGGCGCTGCCACTGAACTAAAACAAAGAAATGACTTTGTTCCGCAAAACCTTATCCTTATAATCCAGGATACGAATAGGTTTCTCAACATAGGTCAAATCCTTGCTCACCTGAACCTCAGACTGCTGCAGAATATGAGACTCATCCGCCACATACCGTCGCAACAGAGATACATGGAACATATCGTGAATACTGGAAAGATGCGGTGACAAAGCTAGTCGATAAGCCAAATCGCCAATGCTCTCCAAGATCTCAAACGGACCGATAAACCTGGGAGACAACTTGCCCTTAAGGCCAAATCTGAGAATTTTGCAAAAAGGTGACACTCTCAGAAACACTTTCTCCCCGACATCGAACTGCAAAGGCTTACTCTTGGTATTAGCATAGCTGGCCTGACGATCCTGTGCAGTCTTAATCCGTTTCTTGATCTGATCAACAATGTCTATTGCCTGCTGGATAAATTCCGGTCCCTCAGCCTGTCTCTCCCCCACTTCTTCCCAGAAGAGTGGAGTACGACAACGTTGCCCGTACAACGCCTCAAAAGGTGCCATCCCAATACTAGTATGATAGCTGTTGTTGTACGCGAACTCGATCAATGGCAAATGATCCTGCCAGGCTGAACCAAAATCCATGACGCACGCTCTAAGCATATCCTCCAAAGTACGGATAGTGCGTTCTTACTGACCATCAGTCTTCGGATGATAGGCAGTACTCAAACTGAGAGTAGTACCCATCGCACGCTGAACACTCCCCCAGAATCTAGAAGTAAACCTGGGGTCTCGATCGCTGACAATGCTCACGGCACTCCATGAAGTCGAACGATCTCCTGAATATACAACCGAGCCATACGATCCACATTGTACTCCCGGCTATAGGCAATGAAATGCGCTGACTTGATGAGTCGGTCCACCACAACCCAGATAGCATCACAGTTCCTCGGGGATACCGGCAAATAGGTCACAAAGTCCATTGTGATAAACTCCCATTTCCATTCAGGAATAGGCAAACTGTGAAGCAATCCTCCAGGTCTTCAGTGCTCTGCCTTGACCTGTTGACGCACCAAACATCTCGAAACAAACTGATAAACACTGCGTTTCATTCCCTTCCACCAGAAATGAGTATGTAGATCCTTGTACATCTTGTTGCTCTCATGATGAATACTCAACTTAGTGCGATGCGTCTGAGACAAAATCTCCTCTCGCAACTCTTCATCCTGCGGAATCACAAGCCTACCAGGCAAACACAGAAAGCCATCTGACTGATAATGAAATCCAGACGAGCTACCCTCGTTAGCTAGACGAGCTAAATGTTGGGTCTTTGAATCAGACATCTGAGCATCTCGAATCCGCGAATACAACGCTGGCTCAGATAGTATCGCAAACATCTGGATACTCTGCATACCTTTTTTATGCTTGAAGGTATAACCCGAAGTACAATATTCACTGATTGCACTAGACATCGAACAAGTCTGAAGTGCGGATAGTCGCACCTTGCGACTCAATGCATCAGCAGTGAGATTAGCAGCTCCTGAATGGTACTTAATCTCGCAATCATAGTCCTTAAGCAAGTCCATCCAACGTCTCTGCCTCATGTTCAACTCCGCCTGAGTGAACAAATACTTGAGACTCTTATGGTAGGTGAAGATCTCAAATTTCTCGTCATACAGATAATGACACCAGATCTTCAAAGCGAACACAATGGTTGCTAACTCCAAATCATGGACTGGGTAGTTGTCCTCGTGAAGCTTTAGCTGTCTAGAAGCGTATGCGATTACATGCCCATTCTGAGTCAGGACACAACCTAACCCCTGAAGAGAAGCATAAATGTATACTACATACCCTCCAGATCCTGACGGTAATGCCAACACTGGCGCAGAAGTCAACCGCCGTCAAAGCTCATAGAAGTTCTCCTCACACTCGGAGGACCATTCGAAATCCACACCCTTGCGGGTAAGTTGTGTCAAAGGTCGAGCTAACTGAGAGAAATTCAGAATGAAACGACGATAATATCCTGTTAGACCCAGAAAGCTACGGATCTCAGCAACTGTCGTTGGACGCGACCAATTAAGAACAGCTTCAATCTTGCTTGGATCAACAGAAATCCCCTCCCTGGATATGATATGGCCAAGAAAGACCACTCGATCCATCCAGAACTCACACTTGCTTAGTTTGACGTACAACTGCTCATACCGAAGAGTCTGCAGTACCAACCGCAAGTGAGAAACATGCTCTTCCGTATTACGTGAATACACCAAGATGTCGTCAATGAATTGAAAGAGTGGGTGCCCGGTGAGCCAACTTGTGGCTAAGGGCTTTGATGACTCTTTGTATAAACAATCTTTTGTTTAATATAATTTACACTTTTATTAATGGCAATGACTTTATCTTTCTTCATATTGTTATATTGTGATATACTATTGTTGTTTTGATAAAGACCTTGGATATACTATAGTGTATGTAAGATGTGGTAGAACATGGGGATGTCTATCATGAAACACATCTTATAGTCACTGTATATTCTAAACAGTTCCTAGTCGATTGAGCCGTCCGATAATAAGGATAAGGATCGCTCGAGTTTGAGACTAGCATTTGCAACGCTGAGGAATCTCTTATCACGTCACCTCAGGCCTTACCAGCTCGCTTATGCCCCTCTGGGCGACACCTTTATATAATGCACACACAATGCGTGTGTCTGAAATATTTTATTTTTTAAATTAGTTTTTTTATTGAAATTTTTATGTAATTTTTTATATAAAAAAATTAAATCGAAATATAATAAAAAGTTAACAAATGACGGTTTTCATTATGCCCTACTCCTTTATATATACTAGCGGCTGAGGCACACGCGATGCGTGTGTGTAAGAATAAATTTTGATATATACCTTAGTACGATACGATGATCTTTCTATAATAGGGAAAATTAGCATTTTGGTCCTGTATGTTGGCTTCTTTTTGGTTTTGGTCCTGTATGTTGGCTTGTTTTGGAAAAGATCTTGTAACTCGATCTTTTTTTGGATTTAGTCCTATATGTTGGCTTATTTTGGTTTTGGTCCTGTAGGTTGGTTTGTTTTTTGGTTTTCGTCCTGTATGTTATCATGTTTTGGAATTTAGAAGTTGATCTCTAATTATTTTTGTAATAAATATTTTTTATTCTTTCATGTTTTATCTGCTTATTGGTTTGAGATAATTACAACTAACTAATAAAAAAATATTTTTTTACGCTTAAATTTTTTTTAATATAAATAATTTAATAAAATCTAAAATATGTTAATTTAATGTATTAAATGTAACATACTTTTGTTTTTTTAAAAAGTAACAAACAAGCATTCATTTATATCGTTCTCAATTGTAACTTCGATTTTTTTTATTTATTTGGCACTAAGTGTTCGCCCACTTAGCATCTATTAATGATCATATAAATAAGTTCCAACCTAAATTAACAAAATTAGCTAAAAAAATAAAAATATATTTAAAACATACTTTTGTTATTTTAAAAAGTAACACTCTAATATATTTTTTTATCGTTCTCAACTATGGTTGACTTTTTTTGTTCCTCTTTTCTTGAAAGCAGAGCTTTTTAGGTATGTTTCACTTTTATCATGCTTAATCGCCGCTTAAGCGTGCTTTTTAGAACACTGCAAATAAGCAAAATTTTGCTGCTCCATCCAGTTTCGGCGACGGAGAAAAAATACAAAAAAAAAAAACCAAGTTATTGTACCTTTTAGAACATAATTATTGTTTTAAAAAATAATTAGAAGGTCAACATCTAAATTTTAAACCTAATTTGTTAATTATAAAATCATAAAAAAATATTTATTATAAAAGCTTAAACGGTGAAGTCGGAAAGTCAACTTCTAAATTCTAAATTTAATTTATTATTTTAAAATAAAAAACATAGGCGCTTATTCTAACTCAACCGAGCTTAATTTGGTCAAAACCGTATCTTTTCCATGACCAAAATAAAAAAACAAGTCAACTAATATGACCAAATCCAAAAAAAATCCAAATTCCTGTAAATTTTTTCAAAACATAACTTTGTATAGGACCAAAATAAAAAATTAAGTCAACTTATATGACCAAATCCAAAACAATCAACATTTAGGACTAAATCCAAAATAAAAACAAAGTTACAGGATCTTTTTCAAAACAAGCCAATATACAGGACCAAAACCAAAATGAAGCCAACATACAAGACTAAAATGCTAATTTTCCCTTCTATAATATATATTGTTTGTGATATATATATATATGAATAACGATTATTATACGATTGTTTTATAAACAATAGTTGTTTTGATATCAATATCACCATCAATATAGAAAGTGTGACGACCCGAGTTCTAATCTCTCAATAATCAAATCATCAAAAAGAATGGACAATAATCAATGTATAAACAAAATAAATTTTTTTTTTTTTAAAATGGGAGCACCTCGCTCGATCGGTAAAAATCTATCAATCGAGCGAGCACAATGCTCAAACTCTCGGGTGCAGATAATAGTGGCCTCGCTCGATCTGCAAGAAATGACCGATCGAGCGAGCCACTTCTTTCAAGTGTTCTGTTCCTGATATAACAGCCTCGCTCGATCGGTAGGAATTGCCCGATCGAGCGAGCACAGTTCCAGTAGAAAAATAACAGAAACGTTTGCCGTCAAGAACAAGTTCTTTCCTTCAATAATCAATTCCTATCATCTCATACAAAGCCTATATCAATAACATAAGCTAACATGCATTCTAACATGATGTAATTGATAGGAATTGACCATCACAAGACTTTAAAATCATAACAATAAAGGCTCATAAACATGCAAGAAGCAATGTTACACATTCAAGATCAAGCTACATTATAATGTCTCAAGGATTTACATATCCCCATTCAAATCCTATGAACAACAACAAGACCACAACTTAATCATCAACAAGTCTTGGTGCAAGTAGCTCTAACATGCTCAAGTTTAAGACACTCAACAACATCATGACAGCTCACACAACCATCTAGACTCGGATCATCACGCTATCTTCTTATCCCTTGTTCTTCACGTTCGCTTTTGCCCGGTTCCACTCCCTCCTATTGCAATGACACATACAACAAAACAATAGCCGGATAACTTCGGTGAAAAATAGATTTCGCAGTAAAAGCAACTAAACATGCATACAAACATTTATCAAGATCATGATATAAAGAACATAACTTCAATGCATGTTTAAAAAAAGGTTCATCTCTTCATTCGTCGGTTGGGATCCCAAGAAGTAGATATCATAACTAATCCACCGACTCTCCCGATCGAGGTGGGGCTACTTATCTCACTTCTCTAGACTTTGAAGCCATTATATATGTAAATCAGACGCTAGGCTAAACAACCACCCAGGCCATACATATACAATCCCTCAAATCGTCTATTCAAACGTTTCTGTTCATTTCGAAATCAAAGAACAAGTCTTACAAGATGAATGCAATAGATATCATTCAAATCACATTCATTAACATCAAGACTTATTCAACAACTCAAAGGAAAGCACATAAGAGCAATTAAGCAAACAAGTATGTGATTTAGGGGAACTCGATACAAACCATCTCGAGTTGTAATCCCAATCAAATATTAGTCCACTTTTACCTTTCAAATGTGATGTTTAGGATGTCTTTTAGCTTGTCCAAATCTTGTGCGTTCTTGTATCGATTTCGGAGTCAAGATCAATGAGTTGAAATGCCCTGTTTACATACTAAAATCACAGCATAACAAGCAAAGAATCATCAGCTAATAATTCAGCAACTTCTTAGTCCAAGAACAATAGCAAATCACTTCAAATCATGAGTTCGACGGCATATCGGTATAACTCGGCGATTCCGAACACATCTATAACCAATCTAACATTCATATCAGCTGTATATCAACTCAAACCCAACATATCAGCAGGTATAAAAGTCGAATCATAGCTGGAAAATCATAAGAACATGATACAACAACAATCAATCCTCAACTCAACTTCAATAAAACAAAAGATAGAAGCTCATCAACAACAATTCAAACACAAATCTGATCACTGTCCATTTCGAATTCTCAAACCTTGATGAACTAAGAGAAAACTTACATCAATTCTAAGGTTTCATTGCGAGGATTCCAGAACATCTTTCGGAATCGAAAACGGATACCCGTAACTCAAGATATCTCAATTGGAAAATGAAGAAAAAGCTTGGAGTTCTTTGAAGGTTTTTCTCTCGGTTCTTGACTCTGGAAATCTGATGAAATATTGATACTACACGTGAGTCAACTTAACAATAACAAGTGTCTTGCTCATTTTCAGAATTTTGCACTTTAGCCCCTCAAGACTTCAATAATTGCAATTCAGTCCTCAACTTCTCATTTCATTCAATTTCAATCCTAAATAATTTAAGAATATTAGAATTTAAATCAAAACTCCAAATATTCCCAAATTAAATATTCTCGGATCAAAATTAAATAATTTCGGGCGTTACAATTCTCCCCCACTAAGACACGATTTCGTTCTCGAAATCTCAAGTAGTATCCACAGATCATATAACAGATATCAGATAACAGAAAACTAAAGAAGACTCACATCATTGAAACATCTCTGGAAAACGTTGCATCATATCTGACTCAGTCTCCCAAGTCGCTTCTTCAATGCCATGATGACTCCATTGGACTTTCACAAGTGGAATAGTCTTCGTTCGTAGTTGCTTCTCTTTTCGATCAAGAATCTGAATTGGCTTTTCAAAATAACTCAAAGTTTCGTCGTGTTCAGCCTCATCAGATTGAAGCACATGAGATTCATCAGCAAGGTATTTTCGAAGCATTGATACATGAAAGACATCATGTATTCCAGATAAAGATGGAGGAAGAGCTAATCGATAGGCGAGATTGCCTATTTTCTCCAGAATTTCATAAGGACCGATATATCGTGGAGACAATTTCCCTCGCTTGCCAAATCTGACAGTGCCTCTGAATGGAGAAATCTTCAGAAACACCATATCCCCCTGTTCAAACGACAAAGGTCGACGTCGAACATTGGCATATTTCGCTTGTCTATCTTGAGCTGTCTTCATTCGGGACAGACTGTCAGACTGACATCTCTTCTGAATCCGGGACAGACTGTCCCGGAATGGCATAGTTTGATAAAATTTTTAAAAATGCATTATTTTAAGGGTTAATTGCCAATCACTCCCTAAAATAATTTATAACTTATTTATAAATCCCTACATAAATAAAACTTACTTTCAACTCTTTGGAGAGAGAAACTTTTGTTTATAAATACCAATTATACCCTTATCTCTTAAAATTCATAAAATAAAATAAAAAAAAATGAGAGAATGGATAATAATAAAAACAAAACCAATCCAAATAGTATATATATAAAAATTCAAATTAAAATCAAAGAACATAAACCATATCATATACATGCTTATGTTGATACATGAGCAAGTATGTGTTTAGGAAGCAAACATATACTTCCAAATCATTATTGGAAGAAATATCATAAAGGATTAAAAGTTCGAATAGGAGATGGATCAATAATCATGCTTGAGGAAACAAAATTTGTAATACCCATTATATACCAAATAGAATCAGAAATGGACATTATAATAGGAAATAAATTTTTAAGAGAATATCTTCCTTTTACACAATTTAAAAATCACATAACTTTAAACAAAGGATCATAAATGATTTATATTCCTAAAATACGAACAGTATTTCGTGTAGGAAATGAAGAATTTACAAAGAATTTTTATAAATGAAATACAAATCCAATAGAACTAAAAATAGAAAATATTTTAACAATTAATCATGAAAAAGAAATCATGAAGAAATTTTATGATATTTGTTCTGAAAATCCTCGGGACAAAATTAAGAAAAGAAAACAATTCATTGCTTCAATAAAACTTAAAGACCCTAATATCACAATCCGTGAAGCACCAAGAAGATGCAACATGGATGATGTAAAAATATTCTAAAAAGAGGTTCAAGAATTACTAAAACTTAAGATAATCATCCCAAGCAAGAGTTCACACTCTTCACCAGCCTTTTATGTCAGTAAGAAAGACACTGATAAGAAAAGAATGGTAATTGATTATCAAAACATGAATAATGCAACAATTATGGATGGATATTACATCCCAAACAAGAATGATTTACTATCTTATATAGGAGGAATGAAATATTTCTCCAGTTTAGATTGTAAATCAAGATTCTGGAAAATTCAGCTAGAACCACAAACACAATTACTTACATCATTCAGTTGTTCAAAAGGACAGTATCAATGGACTGTATTACCTTTCGGACTTAAACAAGCACCAGATATCTTTCAAAGATATATGGATGAATCTTTTAAATCATATGTAGATTTTTGTTGTGTTTATATAGATGACATATTAATTTATTCAAAAACACTAGATCAACATTATAAAAACCTCATGACAGTATTAGATATTTTTCATAAAGATGGAATTATACTTTCTGAAAAGAAAGCACAATTGTTTAAAACAAAAATAAATTATTTAGGATTACAAATAGAAGATGGAAAACATTGTTTACAACAGCATATACTTAAGAAAATTCACGATTTTTCTAGTGAAATCAAGGATAAAGATCAATTAAGAAGATTTTTAGGATTATTAACTTATTCTGGAAATTACATTAAGAAACTTGCAGAAATCAGAAAACCTCTTCAGGTAAAACTTAAACAAGACTACAAGTGAAAATAGTCTAAAGAAGATACTAATTATATAGATACTATTAAAAAGAAAATAATTAGTAATCTTCCTGAGTTATATTTTCCTTCCAATAAAGATATAATAATAATTGAAACAAACGCTTCAGATGAGTACTGGGAAGCATGTTTAAAAGCTTATACAGGAGAAAGAAATTTAGAAGAACTTACTAAAACAGCTACTAGAAAAAATGAAGAATTATGCAATTATACATCAGGAACTTTTCAAGGTGCACAATTAAATTATCATTCAAATGAAAAAAAATTATTATCTTTAATATTCACAATTAGGACTTATGAAATTTATCTTATTCCTAAACCATTTTTAGTAAGAACAGATAATATGAATTTAACATATTTCAAGACAAGAAAAATATCAAGAAATGCAGGGAGAAATGCAGCAAGGCTAATTAGATGGCAATTGGAATTGAACCATTATCAGTTCGAAATCCAACATGTCAAAGGAACGGATAATTCATTACCCGACGCATTAACCATAGAACTTCATTATAGTGACCCTTACCTGGATCACCTACTAAACAGAACTTAGGCATGCAATTAACTTAATTAAACAGATATCAGAATAAAACTGCGGAAACCAAAAGCATTATACAATCCCAAGGAAAGGAATCTGTAAATACCCAAATATTATACAACCAGATCGAACAGCTGAATCAATCTAATAACAATAGAATAAAACCTATGCGAAGCTCCAGCTGGCCAACAACTGCCTAGCCCCTCTTGGATCCACCCGTCTCGTCCAATCGCAAACCTGCCCCATGGAATAGGGTGTCCAGAAACACAGAGTACGAGACGTAAGCATAAAACGCTCAGCACGAGAGTATGAGTATACATGCATGAAAAGTGAACTCCCTATAAACTCGAGGTCAAGGATCAGATAACAGAGATAAACTGGGCCCTGGTATGTAGCACGCTGTGCCATCGCTTCAGGAGGTGGCTCCCATACCATAATACCAGTGGATATGCCGGACCCAAATCGATGGAAGTCCAACCACTAACAGGATAGGGAAAAACCCTACTAACAGATATCTCAAAGGAGATAGCTCAGTATGCAAATGAATGCAGCATAAATCAATGACATATAAACCATGCAGTCACATAGTACATGCATACTCAGTCAGGATATCTCGAACAGTACTTTCGTACCTCAAATCAGTGCAAGCTCTACCAACTCTAGGTCCACGCCTATAGTCTGCTCTACACTGCCAAATGATACTACTATCATTAAAGTGCTCTAAAAGCCTTAACTAAGCTATTGCATACTCCTAAATATTTATAGGAAGCAAAAGCTATACCTTCGTCCGTCGTTAGCCCTTTGATGTCGATGCCTCCAAAACTTGGGCACAACTCCGCTACGACTATCGAACGCCTCGACGACTCCCGGGTCAAGCCTAGGAAGGCTAGAACAACTCGAATACGACTAGAGTAGAGAGGAAATCCAGAATTGGCAATTGAAAATGAATTCTCGGCCTTCTATTTATAGACAACGATCGGAGCCTCCGAACCTCGATCGGACCGTCCGAACCTCGATCGGAACGTCCGATCCTGCCATCGGAGCTTCCGAAGATCCTGATCTGCCACGTGTCAAAATATCACTTGTTGACTTCGGATAGGGGTGATCGAAACTTTCGATCCTGATTGGAGCTTCCGATCTTGCCACACGTCATGCCTGACGTAATACCATCGGAGCTTCCGATCCTGCATCGGAGCTTCCGAACTCACCTTCGGAGCTTCTGAACTCTTCCCAAGTAATTATGATTAATTCCTTAATTACTGATTTTGGCTACGGGCTACTACATTCTCCCGCACTTAAGATATTTCGTCCTCGAAATCAGATCTTAAGTACTGAATGTAATACAGAAATCACAAACATTTTTATTCAAATCAAACGTTTACAGAGTTTGCAACTGAATACAACTCAAGAATGAAATCAAAACAACTCAGGATGGTCTTCACACATCCTGTTCTCAAGCTCCCAAGTAGCTTCTTCAGTGCCTCGGCGCTGCCACTGAACTAAAACAAAGAAATGACTTTGTTCCGCAAAACCTTATCCTTATAATCCAGGATACGAATAGGTTTCTCAACATAGGTCAAATCCTTGCTCACCTGAACCTCAGACTGCTGCAGAATATGAGACTCATCCGCCACATACCGTCGCAACAGAGATACATGGAACACATCGTGAATACTGGAAAGATGCGGTGGCAAAGCTAGTCGATAAGCCAAATCGCCAATGCTCTCCAAGATCTCAAACGGACCGATAAACCTGGGAGACAACTTGCCCTTAAGGCCAAATCTGAGAATTTTGCAAAAAGGTGACACTCTCAAAAACACTTTCTCCCCGACATCGAACTGCAAAGGCTTACTCTTGGTATTAGCATAGCTGGCCTGACGATCCTGTGCAGTCTTAATCCGTTTCTTGATCTGATCAACAATGTCTATTGCCTGCTGGATAAATTCCGGTCCCTCAGCCTGTCTCTCCCCCACTTCTTCCCAGAAGAGTGGAGTACGACAACGTTGCCCGTACAACGCCTCAAAAGGTGCCATCCCAATACTAGTATGATAGCTGTTGTTGTACGCGAACTCGATCAATGGCAAATGATCCTGCCAGGCTGAACCAAAATCCATGACGCACGCTCTAAGCATATCCTCCAAAGTACGGATAGTGCGTTCTTACTGACCATCAGTCTTCGGATGATAGGCAGTACTCAAACTGAGAGTAGTACCCATCGCACGCTGAACACTCCCCCAGAATCTAGAAGTAAACCTGGGGTCTCGATCGCTGACAATGCTCACGGCACTCCATGAAGTCGAACGATCTCCTGAATATACAACCGAGCCATACGATCCACATTGTACTCCCGGCTATAGGCAATGAAATGCGCTGACTTGGTGAGTCGGTCCACCACAACCCAGATAGCATCACAGTTCCTCGGGGATACCGGCAAATAGGTCACAAAGTCCATTGTGATAAACTCCCATTTCCATTCAGGAATAGGCAAACTGTGAAGCAATCCTCCAGGTCTTCAGTGCTCTGCCTTGACCTGTTGACGCACCAAACATCTCGAAACAAACTGATAAACACTGCGTTTCATTCCCTTCCACCAGAAATGAGTACGTAGATCCTTGTACATCTTGTTGCTCTCATGATGAATACTCAACTTAGTGCGATGCGTCTGAGACAAAATCTCCTCTCGCAACTCTTCATCCTGCGGAATCACAAGCCTACCAGGAAAACACAGAAAGCCATCTGACTGATAATGAAATCCAGACGAGCTACCCTCGTTAGCTAGACGAGCTAAATGTTGGGTCTTTGAATCAGACATCTGAGAATCTCGAATCCGCGAATACAACGCTGGCTCAGATAGTATCGCAAACATCTGGATACTCTGCATACCTTTTTTATGCTTGAATGTATAACCCGAAGTACAATATTCACTGATTGCACTAGACATCGAACAAGTCTGAAGTGCGGATAGTCGCACCTTGCGACTCAATGCATCAGCAGTGAGATTAGCAGCTCCCGGATGGTACTTAATCTCGCAATCATAGTCCTTAAGCAAGTCCATCCAACGTCTCTGCCTCATGTTCAACTCCGCCTGAGTGAACAAATACTTGAGACTCTTATGGTCGGTGAAGATCTCAAATTTCTCGTCATACAGATAATGACACCAGATCTTCAAAGCAAACACAATGGTTGCTAACTCCAAATCATGGACTGGGTAGTTGTCCTCGTGAAGCTTCAGCTGTCTAGAAGCGTATGCGATTACATGCTCATTCTGAGTCAGGACACAACCTAACCCCTGAAGAGAAGCATAAATGTATACTACATACCCTCCAGATCCTGACGGTAATGCCAACACTGGCGCAGAAGTCAACCGCCGTCGAAGCTCATAGAAGTTCTCCTCACACTCGGAGGACCATTCGAAATCCACACCCTTGCGGGTAAGCTGTGTCAAAGGTCGAGCTAACTGAGAGAAATTCAGAATGAAACGACGATAATATCCTGCTAGACCCAGAAAGCTACGGATCTCAGCAACTGTCGTTGGACGCGACCAATTAAGAACAGCTTCAATCTTGCTTGGATCAACAGAAATCCCCTCCCTGGATATGATATGGCCAAGAAAGACCACTCGATCCATCCAGAACTCACACTTGCTTAGTTTGACGTACAACTGCTCATACCGAAGAGTCTGCAGTACCAACCGCAAGTGAGAAACATGCTCTTCCGTATTACGTGAATACACCAAGATGTCGTCAATGAATTGAAAGAGTGGGTGCCCGGTGAGCCAACTTGTGGCTAAGGGCTTTGATGACTCTTTGTATAAACAATCTTTTGTTTAATATAATTTACACTTTTATTAATGGCAATGACTTTATCTTTCTTCATATTGTTATATTGTGATATACTATTGTTGTTTTGATAAAGACCTTGGATATACTATAGTGTATGTAAGATGTGGTAGAACATGGGGATGTCTATCATGAAACACATCTTATAGTCACTGTATATTCTAAACAGTTCCTAGTCGATTGAGCCGTCCGATAATAAGGATAAGGATCGCTCGAGTTTGAGACTAGCATTTGCGATGCAGAGTACCACGTTTCATTGGTAAGGAACATAGAGATGTTCGAAGCATGCAAATGGATATTCATACGATGAATGATCGAACAACCCTATCCGGACTTTCCAAGTGGTTATCACTTATCGAGTGGATAAAGTCCGCGGTTTTGGTTGTACACCATTAGTCCTTACTACTTGAAACATCATTGAGACTCTATATGCTAGTACTGTGCTTTGACTCATTTACCGACTCTATTGGGGTCATCAGGTGTCGGGATTGGGTACAGTTACAACACATATAGGAGTCGATGCTTTGTTGTCAAGGATTCACCACATACTTGCGAGTGTGGATATCCTATGCAATCTGAGGAGATATTAGTGTGACGAATCTCTGACCAGAGTACATGATGTGTTTTAAGAAATGGTTTCTTAGTAGCACATGCGATGTCACTATTTGATCTTCAAGATGCGTTGCATAGTTATTGAATCTCGAACGACTCTCGATTTACCAATGGTTGTTGATTCGATCGGGATATATGGATGAAGGGACCGTACTGTACGCTAACCAAAATCTATTGGTTCTTGTAGGCACTATCAGTGATACCTAGGGAATCATGGGGCGATGTTGCTAGGCGCTCTTACCATGATTCGATGGGCAAGTCGGAAATTGTTGTTCCGAGTCACAAGGAGTTGTGAGCCCACGGCTAGCTGTATCCCTGAACCATTGAGGGTCACACAGAGTAATGGATTTTTAATCCCCGTTGAGATAGTTAAATTTAAAGAGTTAAATTTAATGAACAAAGAAGTTGGACTTCTTATTTAAGAGTAGAGGAGTAAGATTTCCTAAAATGACATAGGGATGGACATTTTTGAAAATCACTGAATTCGGATTCAGAAAAATTTATCTTGACTTTAAAAGGTGCAGAAATGGTTTCTGTGCACATTGGTGAAATCGGTTTATCAATCGGAGTCATGATGAATTTTATATTAATTTCTGAACATGCGGGCTTTGCTTATCAGGCTTGAACTTATGACTAATGGGCCCTAAGCTGTTAGCAGCCCACATTATAAATAAGTTATTGCAGTACAGAAATTACACAAAAAAACAGGGTCACAATTTTCGAAAACCTAGCTGATTTTCTCTCAAAGTGGCCGCCCCCTTCCCTTTCTACTCGGGAAAAATCAGCCTGTGAATTTTGAATTACAGTCTGGTTTAACGGATCAAATTCGTTAATTCTCTTCGTAGAAACTTCTGATAGATTTTCTAGTGCAATCTATCAGAGGGATTAAATCTCTGTTCGTGGACCTGATTGAAGAACAGTTCGTCCATCAGTTCCAGGGAGATACAACAAGAGCAGAGCAATCTGTTGGTGTCCATAATCTCGATTCGAGATTGGAGGTAAAAATTTATAATTGTTATTTAATTTTTACACACACAATTTAATCGTAAAGTTTTGATACCCATTATGGAATCGTTCCATATAAAATTTTTAAACTTCCGCTGCACCGGGTATCAATTCTGATTGATCTGATCGCCGTTCTCCAACATGAAGACCACGAAAAACTTGTCCAAATACTCCCTGAAGACACGGTTCATCAGATCCATGAATATAGCCGGCGCATTAGTCAAACCAAATGGCATCACTAGGAATTCGTAATGCCCATAGCGAGTACAGAATGCAGTCTTGGATACGTCCTGATCACGGACTCTCAACTGATGATACCCAGATCTCAAGTCAATCTTGGAGTAAACTGAAGTGCCCTGCAGCTGATTAAACAAGTCATCAATACGAGGCAACAGATACTTGTTCTTCACAGTGACTCGATTCAGCTGCCGATAGTCAATACACAGCCGCATCGACCCATCTTTCTTCTTCACGAAGAGAATAAGAGCTCCCCAAGGAGATACACTAGGACGAATGTACCCCTTGTCCAAAAGATCCTGTAGCTGATTCTTCAACTTGCGTATCTCTGACGGAGCCAGACGATACGGTGCTCGAGAAATAGGTGAAGTACCCGGCATCAACTCTATGCCAAACTCGACTTCCCTAACAGGAGGAAAACCCGGAATCTCATCAGGAAATACATCTGGAAATTCATCTACAACAGGAATACTCTATATCCCAATACTCTCAGCGGACAAATCAACTACATAGATAAGGTAGCCTTCCTTGCCAGACTTTAGAGCTCGACAGGCTCTCAAAGCTAATACCAAGGGCATTGGGGGTCGTGCTCCCTCACCATAGAAAAACCAGCTCTCACTCCCTTTCGGATGAAAGCGTATTAATCTCTGATAGCAGTCCACTGAAGCTCGATAGGTAGTCAACATATCTATTCCCAGAATGCAATCAAAGTCGTCCATCGCCAGGATCATGAGATTCGCAATCAAAATGTTACCCTCGAACTCTAAATGGAAACTCATCACTAGACGCTTAGCCAAAGCTGATTGGCCCGTCGGAGTAGAAACAGACATCACTACGTCTAATGCAATGCATGGTAACTTATGCCTCTTAACAAAACGTGCAGAAATGAAGGAATGAGATGCACCAGTGTCAATAAGTACAAGAGCAGGTATACCATAAAGCAGAAATGTACCTGCGATGACTTTCTCATTCTCCTCTACTGCCTGATCATGTCTCAGGGCAAACACCTGGCCAGAAGCTCGTGGCCTCAAATGAGAACTCCCAGCAGGCTGTCCCTGCGACATCTGCTGAACGGTGGCCTGAGAACCAGATCCTGAATCAGAACCAGAACCGCCTCCCCCAGATAGTGGACAATCCCTCCGGATATGACCAGTCTCTCCACAATGGAAACAAGCTCCAGAAGCTCTATGGCAACGGTCGGATGGGTGGTTCTTCTCACAGTGATCACACTTGTCCTTCTTACCGAAACGGACAACACCAGCAGAGCCAGAGGAAGAAGAAGTAGATCCAGACTTCTTGAAAGATTGGGCACGGAGACCCAAAGAACTAGCAGGTCTTGACTGAGAGAAGGACCTGTTCCGCCGAATGCTGTCCTCCGCCTGGTGACAACGGCTCACCAAACCCTCGTAGGACATGTCGTCGCCAACCACCACACGGTCATGGATCTCAAGGTTAAGGCCCTGAAGGAACAGATTATACTTCATCCCAGAGCTTTCAGCAATCTCGGGGCAATAGGATAGCAGATCAAAGAACTTCTGCTGATACTCATCAATAGACATGGATCCCTGTCGCAGACTCAGTAGCTCGCCTGCCTTCGACTGACGGAGTGCAGGAGGAAAATACAGCTTCTGAAAAGCTGTGTGGAACTCGGCCCAGGTGGCCACTCCTCTCGCCGCAACAAAAGGTGCAGAAGTAAACCTCCACCACCTGTGCGCACGTCCATCCAGAAGGTAACCCAGGGTCTCTATCTTCTGCTTCTCGGTGCATTGGAAAGTCTGAAAATTCGTCTCCATGCGGTCTAACCAGTTCTCCGCATCCTCCGGAGATTCACCCCCAACCAAGGGCTTAGGCCCCGTCTGCAAGAATCGACGTACACTAAAATGATCCTCATCTCGATGACGATGGCGGCGTTCCCGACGAGGCTCCCGGTCGGCATCACCCCGACGCCCACCAATACTGCCATGTGAACTCTGGTCGTCACGATCTGCCATCTACAAAATTAACCTAATGGTTATCTTTATGTAAAATCTAAATCCCAAGAATACTTTGCATGCTCTGATACCATAAATGTAGTGACCCTTAACTGGATCACCTACTAAACAGAACTTAGGCATGCAATTAACTTAATTAAACAGATATAAGAATAAAACTGCAGAAACCAAAAGCATTATACAATCCCAAGGAAAGGAATCTGTAAATACCCAAATAATATACAACCAGTTCGAACAGCTGAATCAATCTAATAACAATAGAATAAAACCTAGGCGAAGCTCCAGCTGGCCAACAACTGCTTAGCCCCTCTTGGATCCACCCGCCTCGTTCAATCGCAAACCTGTCCCATTGAATAGGGTGTCCAGAAACACAGAGTACGAGACGTGAGCATAAAATGCTCAGCACGAGAGTATGAGTATACATGCATGCAAAGTAAACTCCCTATAAACTCGAGGTCAAGGATCAGATAACAGAGACAGACCGGGCCCTGGTATGTAGCACGCTGTGCCGTCGCTTTAGGAGGTGGCTCCCATACCATAATACCAGTGGATATGCCGGACCCAAATCGATGGAAGTCCAACCACTAATAGGATAGGGAAAAACCCTACTAACAGACATCTCGAAGGAGATAGCTCAGTATGCAAATGAATGCAGCATAAATCAATGACATATAAACCATGCAGTCACATAATACATGCATACTCAGTCAGGATATCTCGAACATTACTTTCGTACCTCAAATCAGTGCAAGCTCTACCAACTCTAGGTCCACGCTATAGTCTGCTCTACACCTCCAAATGATACTACTATCATTAAAGTGCTCTAAAAGCCTTAACTAAGCTATTGCATTCTCCTAAATATTTATAGGAAGCAAAAGCTATACCTTCGTCCGTCGTTAGCCCTTTGATGTCAATGCCTCCAGAACTTAGGCACAACTCCGCTACGACTATCGAACGCCTCGACGACTCCCGGGTCAAGCCTAGGAAGGCTAAAACAACTCGAATACGACTAGAGTAGAGAGGAAATCCGGAATTGGCAATTGAAAATGAATTCTCGGCCTTCTATTTATAGACAACGATCGGAGCCTCCGAACCTCAATCGGAATGTCCGAACCTCGATCGGAACGTCCGATCCTGCAATCGGAGCTTTCTTAGATCCTGATCTGCCACGTGTCAAAATATCACTTGTTGACTTCGGATAGGGGTGATCGGAACTTCCGATCCTTATCGGAGCTTCCGATCCTGCCACACGTCATGCCTGACGTAATACCATCGGAGCTTCCGATCCTGCATCGGAGTTTCCGAACTCACCTTTGGAGCTTCCGAACTCTTTCCAAGTAATTATGATTAATTTCTTAATTACTGATTTTGGTTACGGGCTACTACATTCATCCAAATTATACTATCCGTAGTAACGGAATAACAAAAGAGATCCTAAGTGATCCAAAAAATGACCACGAGTCATCCGAACATGCCTTAGAAAGCATGGGGAATATAAATTGATGAAATGAGATTTATATTCAGAGACATGAATTATTTTATGACTTTCAGTCATCCGAACATGCCTCAGAAAGCATGGGAAATATAAATTGATGAAATGAGATTTATATTCAGAAACATGAATTACTCTATGAGTAAAAACAATCAATCTCATTAATGAAGATTGATTCAATTCTTGCAAAAAAATTTCATAAATGCAATGATACGCATAATAAAACTATCCGAGTTACTCACGAAAAAGAGTTAAATTTCTAAATAGTTATATATATATATATATTATTGTGCAGGATGGAACAATTAAATCAATTAGAAGAACAATTGATTGACATAGATGAAGAAATTCAGATTCTTCAACAAAGAAAAAAGAATATAAAAGGAAAAATTCAGAGGATTAAAGAAAAGATGACAACATCATCATCATCATCCTCACCAAAAACTCCAATCAAGTTAGCAACTCCATTTAACAAAATAATGGAGATGAATGAAAAACAGTCAGTGGTCACAGCCAACACTGATAACCAAGAAAAAGAAAAGAAGAAAGAACCGGTGGTCACAGCCAACACCGAGAAAAATGAAAAAAAAGAAAGGACGTTTAAAAGTACCCTTGAAGCAAGAGAAAGAAAGATGGTCAATCTGCGATCACAAAAACAAATTTTCCAGAAAAACTCAAGACTGAATTTTTTGAAACACTAAACTATTTAAGAATAGCCAAACCATCTGCAGAATCTTGGCTACAAACTTGTGACACACAGAGCATATCAAGAGCAAGAACACTGCAAGGTGCTCCAGCGCATGAAGTCGAAAGATTCTTTTCAAATGGATTATTAAGTGGATTGGAAGTCAGTCCCAACAATCAAGAAATAGAACTATTTCCATATCAATTGAGAAATAGTATCATCCAGTTCAAGAAAGCAGTCTTTAAGGACGATCCAGTATTAACATTGAGTATTCACTCAACCCTTCCAGATTGGGATGATAACAAATTCTATCAACCAATGGTATATATTCAATGTCGAAAACAAAAAGACAAGTTCTTATTCGAAGGATCAAATGAAGAGAAACCAGTAATGGATATCTCAACACTTCCTGAGATAAGAATAAAGACATTGATTGACATGATCTCAAAGACAGGAAAGATTGATGGAAATTCAAAGGTTAAAATAAATTTTGCAACCAGTAAAATTTTATTAACCACTGGACACAAGGAGACAATCCAAAAGAAAGAATAAGCCATGTTAGCTCAATTCGAAGCTCCAATCTATGAAGCAAGAGTTGACATGACCCGAGAAACCCAACAAATGCTATGTCAAAAACTAAGAACAATGATTTTCACTCACAAATGTGGACATTTTCAACCCATTCAGACAGAAGAAACATCTTTCAAAGAGGACAAACCAGCTGTCAAAGAAGACAAACCAATAAAGAAATGGTCCGAATGTACCAGTGATTCAGAAAGTGATACAATATAAAAACAAATGAAATCGTGGACCACACCACATGTGAAAGGCATCCACTCAGATGTAAAATGAGTTGTTTTCCATTATGTAGTATGGTCCCCCTCTTCCTTTATTTTTACTAATGTATGCGTTTCTCCACGCCTATAAAAGGAGATGTTTGTGTTGTAAATGAATAAGTGAAGTTTGAGTATCTCTCTCTTCTCAAGTTTTTTACAATCTGGTTCATACAAGACGTATGAAAACTATCAGAAACTAAGAAACATAAAATCAGAAACAAAAATAAGTCTTATGGCTAATAACTAAACAAGCAGGGCGTAAGGAGGATAAGGTTGGAAACCAACCATTGAAAATTCATGGTTAGAGTAAACCTGGAGATCCATAGAGCAAGTACCAGTTGATCAAGTGATCGTTAACGGAAAGCAAGGATTTGGCCTCTGATCAAAACCAAGATTCATTCAAACAAGGTAACCTTCCTAAATCTCCTGCAGCCCTTAATTTAAAGAAATAAGTCAAAATACATTAATCATGTCATCATCCTTTATAAGAAATGAAAGATTGATAATAAAAAACTGGTTTGAAATAGAATATGATCATGAATATGATACATTTCATGAATATCATTTAAATACTTCTGATTTAACCATATTCGAATCAATTTATCAAATAAAATTTGTAATTATAACCTATGAATGGAACCAAACTAATCTGAAAACATTTATCTGTTATAAATAAATCAAATCTGTAAAGCCATGAATGAGTAAATTCATAAGAATTTGAAGAATTCCGCAACCTGGTATCAGAGCGAGGTTAAATAAAGCAGATTATTAATGCCTGAATTAACTTTAGATATTGAGATTAAAAATTTATTTGATAAAATAATCTTACTAAAAGATTTACGTCAAATAGATCAATTATGGAATAAAATAAAAGATCTCCAAACCTTTTATTTCAAAAATCATAAAAAAACATTTTTCAAGCAACTGGAAAATGATAATTCAAATTTCTGAAAACGATGAAATTGAATACATAACAATATGTTATGAATAAGAACAAACTTTGTTATCGAAATCCGATCAACAAAAACAAAATAATAAAAGTAACAATTTTTACTAAATGAAAAATGTATGAAAATACAAAAATGAATATCTTTAATTTATATTCTCAAAATATAAATTTTGATATAGAAAATTGTGAAAACAATTTGAAACAACTTAAAAATTGTCAATCTTCAATTGATAGTTTCGAATATTTTCAGAATTTAAATATAACAGATAGATTCAACAAAAAGGCTTTTAATAGCCTTAAGAAAATTAAGAAGTTCTATCATCTGTTAAAATGACAGAAGTAACAATTCCAAATCAAAATAGTCAGATTGATGAATCTGAAGAGAACCAAGAGTATAATTTGAATATTATATTTAATCAGAATAAGTTTGCTGAGATACAGAAAACAGGGTTTTCTAATTCAAAAACAAATCTAATAGACCAACCAGGAATATTAAGCAAGATTTCAAATTTTATTAATCCTAGAAAAAAATTAATTTATTATTCGATTCGTACAAAAGAACGATCTTGTAAAATAAATAACGAATCAAGGTCTAATACTCTGAAGTTATTAACAACTCAAGATATTGATACCATCATAGCAAAAGCCAGTGAAAAAGAACGATCTGAACTGAAATATGTTCACATTAGAGGAATCGAAATAATAGTATCAGCTCACTACCGAGAAGGAATAGATACACCAATTGAAATCACAGTTCGTGACAAAAGGATACGTAATTTTGAGGATTCTATCCTTGGAAAAATTGAAGGAAACATATGTTACAAAAAGATGAAATTTTGTATTTATCCACAATACAATATATCTCTTTTTGATAAAAACATAAATGACATTTTAACATTAGATTGTTAATTTTATAGAAATAATCTTATGTTAACAGGAAACCATCCGATCAATATAAACTATGTTGTCGGTTTAGCAATAAGTAATAATTCTCAAACAGGAATAATTTCAACAAAACCAACTATTTCTGTTGAAAGAATGTTTGAAAATATTATAAGAATTGAACACCCTCGAAAAGCATTTATTGAAGAAATAAATCCCTATAAAAGATGGAGTTCAGATGACCTCCAAATCACAAAACAGTCTGTACCAAGAAGATCATTATCATTTGCTAGAAATGATGAAGATATTCTTGAAAAGATTGGAACCATGAATCAAAATATTCTTAAAATTAAACAAGCTATTGTTAATGAATCAACCTCATCGCAATGACATCCTTAATAAAATTAGAAAAAGATCTAGGAGATTTAGAAAATAATATCAATAAGATCAATCTATCAATACAAGAATTAGAGAAGAATTTCAAAGAATATATTGATTTAGCAACGACTAGATTAATAATTGAACAGAAAAGACATAGTAATGAAATATTAAACTATCTTAAAGAAGTTCTTCCAATAGATAAAGGAAAAAGGAAAATGGAAGAAGAACCACCATTCAAAATTGAATCATGGTATAGAAATCCCCTTAGTTATGGCAAACATAAGTATGGAGATGTTTAGTGAAACAGACTCATCTGATTTTGAACAAATAGAAGTAAATACAGAAGAATTATATCATTCACATCAGGAATCAGAACAATACAGAGATATGGATATTTCAGAATCAGAATCTGAAGATGATTCTAGACCACGATTAAATCTACGAACGAATGTAGAAGGTAGTGGTGGAAGAGATGATGAAGAATTTAAATATAACAGAGACCAATACTCTGGATCTTATAAAGATGTTAGAGATATTCTTAGAGAATCAAAAACATCAGGATTTGTGAAACAAAATATCTTAGATTTAGGTTGTTCAACAGCCAAAGAAAAAAAATCAAAGATAGATCATTGGGCAAATGAACTATCAGTACAAATTCAATTAACACCATTATTAGACAAAAGTGAGAATATTCAAGTTTTAACTCATGGGATAATAAAAATGACATTGGTAGAAGCAGTAAGAACTTGGGCTGAAAACCTAGTAATTACTAATCTACCACAAGGAATGACAGGACATTGATATTTCGAACTATTTGTTGATGTCTTGTACCAAGAATTTTTAGAAGTTTCTAATAATGATGCTAATCTGGTA